>NC_065911.1:7575757-7878787 GCF_905147045.1 Nymphalis io
TCACGCGTTCTAACCACTAGGCCATCTCGGCTTATATAATATAGATATATATATCGGAGCAATTGTGGCATGCTATCAATCAAATCAAATCGGGAAATGACAGAGTTCTAGGACTGCCAGAAAATGTTTCATTTATTTTTATATATAAACAAGATACATATTTATATATTTTCAAGCTGTCACCTGCCACAAATGTGAAGAAACTTAATTTCTTGTGAGTTAGGTTTGTCAAAGACTCCTCTACTTCTTATCTTACTTCACCGAACTGCTCCAACGTTCCTATCTACTTTCATGTACATATGTGTTTATAATTATGTATACTAAGAGATTGTAACCAGTTTTATGAACCAACATATATATATATATATATATATATATATATATATATATATATATATATATCGTTCGACACAAGTCGGTTTTCGCACAATGTCATCCTTCAATATCGAGCACGAAAATAAGCTCATTGGTATTTTGCTTGGGTTGAATTCGAACCCGCTAATTGTGAGATTTATGTGTTTTAAACACCGCGCCGTCTCGGCTCATGTTCATAAACGTGAATTAAAAAATATATCTTAATAAACGTGTGAAATATGAATGAAATTTGTCAACATCACAGACCGAAAACTAAAAGCCGCAGTCTAGACACAGACTAATGAAATAACGACCCTCCGTGCTTCAGCGACATGCCTCTGTATTTATTAATCTGTGGTATTAATGTCATTACTTTATTACAGTTGAATATTTTTCAAAACGTTAATCTTGATTACCTAATGATCTAAATAATTCCATAGTATGTGATTATTTCTTATGAAATAAAAATAATTATTATATAATCTTATTTAAAATAAAATTATTATTAATTGAAATCTAATAAAAAGCCGAGATGGCCCTGTGGTAAGAACGCGTGAATCTTAACCGATGATCGTGGGTTCAAACCCGGGCAAGCACCACTGAATTTTCATGTGCTTAAGTTGTGATTATAATTCATCTCGTGCTTTACGGTGAAGGAAAACATCGTGAGGAAACCTGCATGTGTCTAATTTCACTGAAGTTCTGCCACATGTGAATTCTACCAACCCGCATTGGAGCAGCGTGGTGGAATAAGCTCCAAACCTTCTCCTCAAAAAGTGGAGAGGAGGCCTTTAGCCCAGCAGTGGGACATTCACAGGCTGTTTTTTTTTTTTTTTATAGAATAGGAAGGTGGACGAGCATATGGCCACCTGATGGTAAGTGGTCACCAAACGCTCTTAGACATTGGCATTGTAAGAAATGTCAACCATCGCTTATAGCCAATGCCCCACCAACCTTGGGAACTAAGATTTTATGTCCCTTGTGCCTGTAATTACACTGGCTCACTCACCCATCAAACCGGAACACAACAATATCAAGTATTGCTGTTTTGCGGTAGAATATCTGATGAGAGGGTGGTACCTACCCAGACGAGCTTGCACAAAGCCCTACCACCAGTCAACCTGTTACGGAAATCTAATAAAAATATGGTTATGGGAACGCTTGCTAGGAGCCGAGCTGGCCCAGTGGTTAGAACGAGTGAGTCTTGACCGATCTTTGGGGTTTAAGCCCAGGAAATCCTGAATTTTTATGTTCAATTTGTTTTTATAATAAATCTCGTGTTTGGTGGTAAAGGAAAATTTCTTGAGGTAATATGCATGTTTCTCCACTATGTGTATCAACCATCCCGAATAGGAGACGCGTGGTGGAATAAGTCCAGCAGTGGGACATTTACTTTACTTGCAATAAGGTCACGCTGATGCATTGTCAGCGTCATATATTAATGCCCTGTCATGCGCATCAGAGTACATAGACTCGATGGAACTGCCACTTTCACCAGATTAAGTTTTTGGGTTTTTCATAGGGCTTTATACATTTACTTTTTTTTATAGGAAAGGAAGGCGGACGAACATATGGGCCTTCTGATGGTAAGTGGTCATCACTACTGCGCCACCAACCTTGAGAACTAAGTTGTTATGTCCCTTGTGCGTGTAATTACTTCTAAAATTTATAATGTATTTTGTTTTGATTTAATAAAAAAAAAACGAGATGCGTGGGCTAAATATAATCTTGGAACTATAGAATTCGTTTGGTATGTTTTTCAAAAAATATTTTCGTAATAGTCCGTCCGTGTATGGTTATGAATAAAATAGCTTCACGCTTCGACTGTTAGGATCTGAGCAATAAACATAAACGACGATCAATCTGACATAGTGTAGTATTATTCAGTATATAAGAGGGACATATGTGGTGTAGAACCTTCGACTTCGTGATATATAAAACAACATAGTTCATATAATAGTATTCATTCATTCTTTAATTGCATATGCAAATATTACAATGATTATTTATTAATTTAATATAATGTTACTAAATCGAGGCTACGCTTTTTAATATTAATTTTTAAATTGACAGAAGTTGATTTATAAGTAAACCCTCTACACACATCTCATGTGTATATATGTATATGTCAGCGTTATAGGTTTTAGGTATAATGTTTTTTTTTATAATTTGTCACGTGGTTGAAAATCCCGTCAAAAACTTGCACGTTTAGGATAATTTTCTGACCAATGTGTGTTCACTAAACAGCAATTAAACAACATGGTGGAATAAGTTTCAAGCTTCTCCTTAAAAAAACGAGAAGCCTTTGCTCAGCCGAGCGACATATACTGGTTATTACTGATATAAGAATTGTTACAACATAGAATAAAAAAACGCGAACAAAATTTATTTGAGAATATTATTACTACGCGTATTGAGTATATTTTTCCTTCGCTGTAAAAATTTCCACTTCGAGGAAAAATATTAAAGCATATCAAGAACAAAAAAACGTACGATAATATTTCTTAATAAAATACAATATGTATAAGTAATAAAAAACATTCAATACGGTGCTCATTATTTCGCAGAAAATGGATTCACAAATTAAAAGAAAAATTAATTAATTTAACTAAAGAAAATATATATTTTAACAATGAGTCAAAGACGCAGACTGAAATTACTTTCATAATTATCACTAGCGTTTCGCTGACTTCGTATTGACAAAATAATTACCCAAGTTGATTGATTACAACCTGCGATACAGATGACCGAGATGGCCCTGTGGTAAGAACGCGTGAATCTTAACCGATGATCGTGGGTTCAAACCCGGGCAAGCACCACTGAATTTTCATGTGCTTAATTTGTGATTATAATTCATCTCGTGCTTTACGGTGAGGGAAAACATCGTGAGGAAACCTGCATGTGTCTAATTTCACTGAAATTCTGCCACATGTGAATTCTACCAACCCGCATTGGAGCAGCGTGGTGGAATAAGCTTCTACTCAAAAAGAGGAGAGGAGGCCTTTAGCCCAGCAGTGGGACACGGGCTGTTACGGAATACAGATATTTCAATACCAATAAGTAATATCTGTAGATTTTATATATTTATATATTGTAATAATAACAAACTTTTAATTTCGATTTTCATAGAAACGGTCATAAGATATATATTATGCGCTTTATGACCCTTGTCCACACGAGAGATTAGGAAAATCAACCCTTGTTTTATATTACCATATTATGTATATAGTATATTGTGTTATCCACTTAAAACATAAACAACTTATTTTAAAAATAAAAAAAAACAATAAATTATCTTACGGGTTTATTTTTTTAAAAATCCTTCCTTAGTGCTAATTTACTGTGTAAAACGAATCTGTATGCTTTCATGGTGGTAGTTACAGTAGTTCGGGCCGTGCGTTGATATTTAAGTCAGTCAGTTGTTCATCATATATATATGTATATGTAGATGATAGTATTACGAGTATATTTTACGGTTGAAGAAATCTTTAGGTAAATTTATGAAAAATATTATTTTTTGTAATTTCGTAATAAATTTTTTGAAGAAGACTTCCCACGGGATGTTATTTTAAAAACGTATTTTCACTGAAATGAAATGTTATATTATGTGTCGAAGTCATATAGTTTATATGGATTAAGTTGACTTTAACGTAAAGAGAAGCTAAATTCTAATTAACTTCTGTCCTAATAACTTGCGCATCGCATATTGGGTTTAAACTAGACTGGCTGATCTATTGTTATATAAGTAAGTGCTTATTGTTATATAATCTACTATTATATAGCAAATATTATGCTTCTATGAATCTCGCTGTATTGTTTTGAAGACTTTTTAATAAAGAAACTTCTTCCTCTTAGATAATATTAATTGAATTATGAAGAAAAAATTCAACAATAAATTATTCTCTTGTAGACTAACGGGATAGTTTATTAACGGTTACCAATCCCACTTTAGTTACAAAATTAAACGTCTATGCTAATATTATAAATGCGAAAGTAACTCTGTTTCGTTTTAACGGCTACTAAGCCGAATTTGATGAAATTTCGTATGTAGCAAGCTTAAATCCAAAAAAGGACAAAGGCTAGTTTAAGGGTTATCCCCTACACCCATCACGAAAACGAAGCCGCGGGCGAAAACTAGTAAGAAATAAATACGAAATTAATTGGGTGATATTTAATGAAATAGATTCACAAATTATTGTTGTTTGTGCTCTTTGATACATACATAAACATTTACGGTTTAACCCTTAATAACCTAGAGTTTCAATTTTGATACTAATATTTTAAACCGAATATTCACATCACTATTAGTTTTTTTTTATATGTTGGCTGTATGTATTTTACTGTTGTATAGTATTCTATCCAACGAAATTAAAAAAAAAACAAATGTCATTATTGTTTTATTTTATCTGTGACATATTACTTGCGCGGCAAAGTGAACAAGTAAACACATTTTACTAAAAGTTTTGTTGAATATAAATTTGATATATTTTCTTTTTCTGAAGAATATAAATACTTTTGAGGTAAGTGAATACATTATTTTCGCTATGATATAATTATTTTTAGCAAATGCATGTTTTACTTGAAGAAATTAGTGCTTTTTTTTTGGTATCAATATTGATACTTCAGGCATTCCGCCCTACATAAAACCTACCTACTAACTCTTTAGCTATAAAACTTTTTGAACTTTCGTTTCATATTTTTTCTGCATAGCTTGGTGTGGGGATTACTTTTGTTTTTATTTATTATAGAAATTTATCCAAAATGCGGCCAGAAGAGATTGAGAACATATTGAAGCGGTTAGAAAATGGTGAAATTTCGGAAGACGATTCCACCGACAATGAAGATGACATAGACTATTATTCGAGCCAAAGAGATCGTCTGATGGAGCTAGATGATGAAGAGGATGTAGGTAATTTATTTCGCGAAGTACATGCATTGTTTGTATATATTTCTTACAACTTTATTTAGTATAAATTTTAGTTATCTGTATAAATAAAAAAACTATTTTTATTAAAAGTGAGCTTAGAAATGATAAAAAATTATTCGTTTCGACATAAGTCATAGTAATTAACTAATATAACTTCATTATGATGAAAAAGACTACGTAAGGTTATAAAATAAATTATAGTAGTATCTCGGTTCTGTCCGCTCTTTGATTACTTAGAAAATTAATATTCCCAATTTAAATAATAAATGTCCGTATAAAGCCGAACCAGATATGACAATTAATATAATTAATGATGGATCAATACCAATGAACTATTGAAACAGTTTTGTCTATCACGCAAAAACATAGCTTTAGTATATAATTTATGATCCTGACGTGCTAATGACGGAATACATCAGCGGATATTTAAAAAGTAACACATTTACATTTTTTACCCTCTAACGACACTTATAGTCCAGTTAATGGTCAATAAATCTAGATTTTCGTGTAAGAATAGCAATTTGGACCTCTTACCCACTGCATATTTATGAGGGTATCGCTTGGCGCCCGATGTGGGACCGGCTGTAATAATCTCGTATGATTATTGGTCAAGCATTAAGCAATTAGTTTTTAAGCACTGTTTTCGTTGACATGATACCAAATCATTCTATACTTCACCTACAAGATTACCTAAGACGTATGATACAAGTGATTGCAGTACCAAGTAGGATTATATAACATGTTCAACCCGTTATCGACGTTCATCAAAGAAATAATAATGCTTTTTTATGCAATATAGCAAAACATGTGTAAAACTAACAATCTACTTCTTTATCGTATTGAATATGCAGCTTTATCTATACTTCAATTTGATCTTTAAAAAAATCTACTTATTTTAGATATATCATATTATTAAAGTTCAAAAATATAAGAATAAAAGATACGTCTTTTTTCGGTATTTAATTCATGATCAGTAACCAATAATAACATTAATAAAAGTTGATCATATTCTATCTTAGTATATCTTAATCTTTCGAATATCATATTAAAACAAAAAGCGTTCTAATACATTAGGACATAGCGAAGTTAATCCTCTAAACAAAGTTTTTTTATTGTATCCCGTAAGGATTCGATTTGCATATAACATCGATATTCAATTAGGGGTTAAAGTAATTGTTGGTGCAATGCAAACGAGGTCTAAGCTGCGCATTTATCGATTATGTTAATCGATTTCCAATTAACATAATTAAATGTGGTTACATATGGTATAAGCCTCACAAGGTACGCGCAGCTAATTTCAAACGAATTGAGATTTTATTTCTAAGTTACGGACCACACGCATTTTAATTAAAGATACTTATTTCTGGGAAGTCATCGTTAAAGGATATAATGAACACTTCAAACTATATTGCTTATGTAGTATCTTAAGTATTGTTAATGTACAGTTATGTAAAGTAACAGCCATTAATGCATTCTACCCATTTGAGAAAAGGGTTTTTGGAACTTGTAGCACCACGCCACGCCACGAATCATGCAAATTTCCACATTTTTATATTTACGCGAGCAAGACGAGAATTATAAACAGTAGTGCTTACCCGTGTTACTAAGTAACTGTTGTAATTGTTCCATTGTTAAGAAAAAATACATGGAAATGTCAATCAAGTTTATAAGATCTAGTTTTGAAGTGTCTAGTGTCATCATTGTAGTCATTTAGTGTTGAATCTTCGATTAAAATTGTTGTGTTTTATTATCTGAGTCACCACTAGTAGCACTTACTTTGATATTGTGAATTATCAAACTGAAGCAATTTTTAAAATTATAGATTTTCAAGTTTATCAATTAGATTACACAAATATATTTCAAAGTAAATGTTTTAATAAACTCGATTACCATATACACGAGAATTCTATACACTAAATTGCATACAAAAGAAGCTTTTCAGTTGTCGCGATAAAAACATATTAAGCTTAGAGTTTATATGAAAAACTACTTAGGATTATTTTATTTCGAGCTTTTAATTCGAGTAGTCACAAAACTTTTATAAAAATAAACAAAATATGAACGACAAGAATATCTATAACAAGTAGTATAAGTAGTAAATATAAGAAGTAAATACATATAAAAAGTAAGTAAAGTAGCAGTCAATTAATGTTTGGAGGCTTATGCCCAGCAGTTGGCTCTCCTTTTTAGAGGGGAAGGAATACTCATGTGTCAGATTTTCATCCGACACACGGGTTACTTAATTACGTTTTCCTTCACCGCCGAGCACGAGATGAATTATAAACACAATTTAAGCGAATGAAAATTATGTCCGGATTCGAACCAGCAATTCTAGGTTCACATTCACCACTAGGCTATTTCAGCTACAAATATGCGTAACGAAAATCAAAATTCGTCACATCACCAAAAGCCGGCTTGTGTCCGGTAGCTGATAAATATTCAGGAAGGGCGGACAGAACCAGAGGTTCAACAATTTGAATCTTGGGACAGCCGCGTATTAATTATACGAGCGGGATCGGTAGGAACAAAATATGAAAATTTTCTAATTAATTCAACTGTCTGAACACGAATTGGCGGAAAATTAACAAAAGGAAAATTTACCGCTTAGTTCCCATTTCTGCATTGAATCTTCGCCGCATTATTTGACTACATTTAAAATAGTAATTACAAAGACAAGGCAAATTGTATTCATTGTTATTTGAGGAATAGTTTTAACTAGGATTTTGTTTTGGTTTGGTAAGACAAAACAGAGAAATAAATAATTGACATATTTATGAAAGACAAGCTTTTCCGCGCTATTTTACCCGCGTAGTTCCCATTATCGTGGACTGTTACGGGGATAAAATATAGCCTATGTTACTCGCTGAGACTGTAGTTTTCCATTGGCAAAAGAATTTTTACTATCGGTGAAAGCGTACTAACAAACCAACAAACTCACACTCGCATTTATGATATTAGTTAGGATCAAAGTTTAAAACTTTAAATAATAATCAAGTGAAATACATCGGAAACTCTAGTGGAAGAAATAAAAAAAAGCAGTGCCAACACAAAAGTTCCGCAAGCATCTAATTCTGAACTCGGAGCTAGGAACTAAAGAGCATCAACTGCAAAACCCAAGGGCACAGTTCCGAGACGATAAAGTTCAAGCAGGTTAAGTACTAACTTAGCACGAACTCGCAACGGCAAGCAACTGATAGAGGAAATATAGACGCTGGATAATATGGATTTGTTCGTGTTAGAAGAGATTAAATAAAACTGACATAATACGATAATTGATGTCAGATTTTAGTCTTACTTTAAAGTAAATAGAGAAAAATATATGACAATAAAATATAAGTTACTTCAGAAAGAACATAACAATATAAAACACAACATTTTTTTATTATATATGTTATAAAATTATATGGGAAATATTCCTGCTGTATCTTGATTAAGAATATTTATGGATGTCATATGATATACATATTAAGACCTATCCTTACTCAGCCTAGCAAAAATCGACACAAAAGGTCGACCCATTATTTGTCCGATCACAGTTTTCGTTTCGAAAATACAGTATTAAAAACATCGGCGCTCAATCGAACCCTATCAGAGCACATTCAGAAAACACAATAAATTTGATTAATTTTTTCATTATATTGATACCTAAATCTCAATGATAACAACTTAGATAAAACTTTGGGAATTCGTTTAAGACTTTTTTGTTGATATTTCTGAAGATCATCTTTGAATAATTGATAAGTCAATCTATTTGAAATAATCATTAGTCTCAATTATCGGTATCGTATTTTTCCTTTGGAATATCTTTTCAGTTTTAGATTAGGAATCTCTTCCACCGTCACTAATTCTTCGTCAACGATTGCAGCAACTTATAATTATATAATTGATTTTGAAAGTTTGCTCTCTCGTGGTCGAGTTTGCTGAATTACAGTATTTGCTGTCAGTTCTTTTGTTAGATCAAATATGGCGACGAGTTTGTTTATATTATTGTTATTGCTTACAGTATTTCCTTATAAAGTTACGGTACTAAGTACATAGTTTCACGAAGCAGTATTGTAATGTCTTCTGGTTTGTATGATAGACAGTATTTGGAACTATTTATAGGTGATGTTGATCATAAAAAAAGACTTTCACCTACGAACTCAAATAAATCTATTTATTCCAATCAATTTATCTATTATTAAAATAATCTATTTATTTAAATCAACTCTTATCCAGGTAAAATCGAAATTCTTTATTTTACGAGAACCGGCGAATACCAGTTGTTCGAATTTAATTAAAAAAATATATAAACAAGCCACATAGTAATTTTAATAATCTAATATTTTCACGACATGTCACAGAACTCTCATTTGCAAGAAACATGAAGCGGCATATAAAAGGTATCTCGGTTAATGCGTCATATTAATTCTTTGTCCCAAAATCAATTATCACAAAGATTGATTTTGCGAAGCATGTTAATAGCATTATCTTTGTATTCACATATGGTATTAGTAAGGTGACAAAGACCTGTGAATATCTTAAAAGAGGTATAAACCTTACTTATAAAAGTTGTTTAGCAGGTAAACGGTTAAACACTGATTCATCTCTTTCTGCCACTATTGATTTTATATCGATAGAAGAAGACAGCATTGTTAGGCTAATCACTATAATATGTTTTTTCATGAATCATCATTAGAAAACTGATAATAGAATGTTTTGGTATATCGAACAAACACTTGAAGACGCAGACGTAGTTAATGCGATAGTCGCGTTCTAAATGTTTTTATATCTGCATACATTACACGTTATTATAAACATGTATTGCGATGCCATTTCTAATTTTGTAATCTGTGATCGGCATTGATCAATCAATGTCAGGGTAAGTCTCGTGTACTCTCGATCAAGTTTGCAGGTAATGCGGCGTGTGCTTTGAGTACGTTTTGTTTGACCTTTTAAAAACTTTGAGGAGTTATTTTTTTGAAAT
Organism: Nymphalis io; assembly: GCF_905147045.1. Lineage (NCBI taxonomy): Eukaryota > Metazoa > Arthropoda > Insecta > Lepidoptera > Nymphalidae > Nymphalis > Nymphalis io. The sequence continues at coordinate 7,586,005 of NC_065911.1, forward strand.
TATTGGATTTCCGTAACAGCCTGTGAATGTCCCACTGCTGGGCTAAAGGCCTCCTCTCCTCTTTTTGAGGAGAAGGTTTGGAGCTTATTCCACCACGCTGCTCCAATGCGGGTTGGTAGAATACACATGTGGCAGAATTTTCACTTACTTACAAATAAACAAACAAATTTCAATGAAATTAGACACAAGCAGGTTTCCTCACGATGTTTTCCTTCACCGTAAAGCACGAGATGAATTATAATCACAAATTAAGCACATGAAAATTCAGTGGTGCTTGCCCGGGTTTGAACCCACGATCATCGGTTAAGATTCACGCGTTCTTACCACAGGGCCATCTCGGCATATTGGATTTAATCACTTAAAATATTAAGTAATGATAATAATGTTTTTATTCGTGTTGTAGAAAACATACCGAGGTATTAAGGCTATATTCGAATTAAAAAGACAATTTCAATATCAAATTTCAAATTTTTGTTTAACATTCCCCTTCTAATTTTAGATTCATTCTGGTTATATGGGGAACAAGATATAGATATATAATTCTTTTGTGAGACAATGTATACACTTTACAAAAGACATGAAAAAATCAATTGTTTAATTCAAAAACATTCTTAAGGAACGTTTGAGTGCCTATAAGATACTATAATATTATACTTTATAGAATTATACATAAGGACTTGGAAATAAGCTTCGAGATGAGTCGAAACATCATTAAATATTAAAATTGTAGTAATTGAATAAAAAAAAAATTGAACAATGTTTCTCTTGCCGTTTCTACTCAGATGTGAAGTAATTTTGACAATAAAAGAACAGTTGGATATGAACCGTCAGCACTGGTCTACCGAGCAAGAATATTTCGCAAGCTTTACGTCATTTACGTTTGTTTAAGCCGGTGTAATTACAGACAAAAGAAAACGATTTTATTTCATTTATGGTTGCATATCATAAATAAATAGTTAAAATATAAATTTAAATCTCATGTTCATAACGCTTATTCCTGAATAAAATACTACACTGATGTTAAAATTTCATGCAGCATAAATATTCACTTAATTGTATGTTATTAAATAACCTATATAATTTAATTGCTGGAGTTATAAGGGAGATCCAACGTGGACACAGCAACGATACATTCAACTTCTTAAACATTGTTGGTGTCACATTTACTTTGTGATGATCCATGGTGTAACAACAGGCTAGGTATCCGTCTGTTTTACTTCAACATATAATAAAAAATTGACAAATCTACTTTCTGACGAAACTTCACTTCTATTTAGCGTAAATATATATAATAATTATTATTAACTACTCATAATTAATATGTTTCTTTTTTAATCCACTTCTTAAGTTTGTCTGAAATAAAAACTTAAAAATTGCCAGTGAAATTAATATGGCACCACCTTAGAAGTATACTGAACGCAAAAAAGGCTCATCAAGATCAGTTCGTAAATAAAAAAAATATACTTAAACTTACATAAAAAAAACTATAGACGAACTGAGAACCTCATCCTTATTTAAAAACGGTTAACAGACTTATACGAGTGTATAAATTTTAAAAATAGGTGGAGGTGTGTGCAAAATAGGCACTGTGTAGGGTTATACGATTATATACTGATTTATATAGTCATGTGTTATGTGTGTTATGTGTAATGTGTTGAGTTGACAACGACTGATTTTTATAAAGCATAGCAGTAGCAGCAGTAACAGTCTGTTAATGTCCCACTGCTGGGCTAAGGCTTCTCTCCCTTTTGAGGAGAAGGTTTAGAGCTTATTCCACCACGCTGCTCCAATGAGAGGTGGTAGAATACACATGTGGCAGAATTTCAATAAAATTAGATACATGCAGGTTTCCTCACGATGTTTTCCTTCACCGTCAAGCACGAGATGAATTATAAACACAAATTAAGCACATTAATACACAAATTAAACACATGAATTCAGCAATATTCAGTGGTGCATGCCCGGGTTTGAACCTACGATCATCGGTTAAGATTCACGCGGTCTAACTACTAGGCCATCTTGGCTTATAAAGAGCTTATATTTAGTTATCTAAAGAAAAACACAAAAAAAACCTCTAAAAGTAAAAAATCAAATGTGTTTGTGAGCCTTTTACCTTTATTATAAGTACTAAGTAAGTCCGTCCTGTCGTCAATTGGACCTATAAAAGTTGGTAAATCCATTTCGTCAATTAGGAATGATGATCTTCGAACGCCTGAACAGATATTCATAATTTATAGCTTATAACCATCTCGATCACATAGTAGTCTACGATGCCTCAAACAGGCTTAAAAATAGGTAATTACATAATACACAAAAATAAATGAATTCAAGTGAAAACAGTAAAGCATCTTGATATCAAACCATCAGACGCCGTGCATTCAAAGTACAATCAATAATCAATGTCTTCCTCAGAAAGCTGTGCCATCGCGTATTGTGTTTCACCCTCAAGGCCTAGACGCATCAGAACGGCCCTTGGACCCTGGCCAAGTACATTTGGCACGGTTTACGCAAATTATGTTTACAATATACCATCACGTATGTCGTGTTTATTTGTTAAGCCGTAAACATGTAAAAAGCTGACGTTAGTCGTTTTGTACGTTGAATATATAAATATTTTAAAATGCGATTTCATTTGTTGTTGGTTTTAATTTTTGGAAATTATTTTCTGTTTTTCGTTAACAAACACAATATGTTCTTTTCCACTGGCAGATTTTTGAGCAAGCCTGGGTTACTGGTCACGTTCACGATTTAATTGATGATTCCAGTGTAATTATAGGCGCAGTGGCATAATGTCTTACATAAAGTCATGCATTAAGAGTGCATTGGTTTATATTTCATAGAAGCCAGTATCTAAATGTGGTAGTACAAGTCTACTTGAGTAAATAATAATAATTTGATTTTATATATTTACGCAATTGAAACATAAGTCAAAAATAAAAAAATACTATGTATAATATCTATAGTAATAAATAAGAGGACGTTTTTTTGTAATGCCTTACAGAAAAAATAACTAAACCAATATACATAGAACTTTCATCAGAAAATACAGAACCTTTTGGAAAATGTTTTAACACATAATTTTATTAAATATTAAGTTGCACTTCGCAGTTTAACCCAGTTTAGACTATTGTCGTCACTAGCAATAATTTCATATTATTATATATAACATATAGATTTCGATAATAACACACAACGCTTAAACATGTTAGCAACTTTCAACCTATCAGATCTCATTCAAGTGTTACCAAGTTCGCTGGATCAGAAACTATTCGACAAGTTTTTGTTTACTAAATTAAGATTATTCACAATTCCGCTATTCCCAACTTGCTTTACAGCAAGCGTAGTGTTCAGCAAACATTGCGATGTAAATTGCTAACGTTAATCTTGCGATTTCCTCTCGTGAATTTAATTCCGGTAACGATAAAATCTAAATAGCTCGAGACGATCGCGGGATAGCTTGGACGGTGGCCAAATGTATGTTATTTTGCGATTATTGTAAGGAAAACCTCCATGGTGATGAACGTATAATATATTTTTGATAAAAAAACACTCTTTTATTTACTTACAATGAACTCACTCGTGCAGCATAAACTTTATACATAGAGACTAGAGAAGAATAAAAACAGCCTTCGTTTTGAAATAAAGAAATTTAAGAAAATATTTTTTTAAGGAGGTGCAGTACCCCCTCCATCTTGGACTTCATGTCATTGCCCTATTCAGTTTATTCTAGTCACACGAAGACAAATAAATACAGACCCATTATTGGGATTAGACTTACAAACGATTATAGATGCTATCAGGTCTATGTTGATACTCCAATATTATATAAGTATCACAATTATGTATTCCAGACTGCATGCAAAAAACCAATAACATTAAAAAGGTTCAAAATTCGAGGACAGAGAAACCAAAAGGCTGATATTTGAAATTCAAATTTGAACGTAATATAATTTAAAAATTCAATAACGCGTGATTTGCGTGATCGTATTTATAAAATAAGATGGTTAATATTTCATCAAGGTACAACGCAATATGTTGGAATTCATTTAAGGCGCCGTGCTGTTTATCTTTTTAAGGGCGTAATTTGTTTTTCAAATTGATTGGAACCTCGAAAGCCGCGTCGGGGTTATGTATATATAATCTGTCAAAACCACGCACACTGATATATGTTTGGTGTTTAAGGCATTTATTTTTTATAATTTATGCGATTAAGAGATATGGAGAACAAAAACAAATGATAAAATTAAAGAATACATTATTTAGTTTAGTAAAATTTCATGTTTTCTATTCACAAGTTTTCATGTGCCCCAGTAGTCGGAAAACGTGGACCTTAAATGAAACATGTGGTTTCAAATAGCAAGCAGGACAAGCAACGTTGCTCAAGTCATTCATCTATATAAACAATTCATCTCGTACTTCACGGTGACAATGATACCAATTTCAAGAAAACTTCAATTGAGTTCATATCGTTTGTTTTGACAAACGTTAGTAGTTTGACAGCACAATTAGTTTTTCATTCATCATACCTTAGGGAGTAGTGGTTTCCATTACTATCGTAAACAGCTGATAGGAAACGTTACACGTACATTCGATTAATCATAGCATTCATACCTAATGTACTGATGCGTTCTCTTTGTGCAACTGATATTAGATGCTAATCATGTTTGGGACTACCTTGTCATCAAACTTGGGAGAAACATTGATGAGTTTATAAACAACGAGCGGAACAGCGAATGAGTAAATGAAATATGTAAATATTAGTTAAATTTTACATCATAATACGATGCCAACAACGAAATCTAAAATTGCCAATTGACGTATACTACTTATAATGTAACAAAAATGACTATGCATTCCAATTGATAATATAAAAAATCCTATAGAAAAAAATGCATACCCATTTAAAAATCAAATCATTAATAATAATAATATAATAACTTAGTCAGCCTCGTTGGTCTAGTGGCTTGATGTAAGGCCGCAGGTCCTTGGTTCAATTTTCCACGTTGGGCCAATAAAAAGTTATTGGGTTTTTCTGTCAGAAAATTCTCAGTAGCAGCCCAGAGTCTGGAAGTTGGAAGTGTGTACACTCCCAAGCCTCGGAATGTACGGTAAGCCGTTGGTCCTGCGCCTGAACTCTTCCCGGTCGTGTCGGATTGCCGTCCCATCGGATTATGAGAGTTAGGGAATAGAGAGTGCACAAGTGTTTCGCAAACACAGTTTGCAAAACACTTGTGCACTGTAATATCTCCTGCGCAGTTGGCTAATCTCCCTTGAGATTGGCCGCCGTGGCCGAAATCGGTCTGGAGGACATTATTATAAGTATTATAATAATAGTCTGCGACATTATTCACACACGACCATCTGATCCCAAGTCAGACGACTGATATACTACATATACTACTTTTCTTTTATAAATACATACTTATATAGATAACTACACCCAGACTCAGGACAAACAGACATGTTTATGCACACAAATGTCTGTCTTGGGTGGGAATCGAAGCCACAGCCTTTGGCATGAAAGGCAAGTAACTACCAACCACGCCAACCGGCCCGTCAAGAAGAATACAATATCAAAAGAAGTCTTGTAAATAAATAAGATTTAAATAAAGCGTCAACCGGCCCGTCAATTAAATACATATGCCACATTTTAGGGTTATCTACAATCCTGTATCCAAGGTGACTTGGCATGTGCTGTTTCTATCAAATTTAGTGACGTCTATAACAGTTAAGTGACCTTACCCAAAACTTTTAACAACACAAATCAAGTATCAACCACAAGTTTTAGTTTACATCCCCTGAAACAAAGATCATGAGAAACTTTACCAAATACTGTTTACCAAAAAGCATAATCGCGTCAGACAACATTGATATCTTTACCGCTAAATAATAAGATTAATTCTTGTAGCCGAGCCCAACTCAGACATTTCTGATCCAAAGATACGGCTGAAGTTTTAAGCCTTTTGAGGATCACGGTCGGGAGCAAATGCCGAACTAAAGTTGTGCGAAAGTTTGTATCCCACGGAAAGACAAAAGATCTTGGAATATTTGTATCAACAATTTGTATAAATACAAGAATTTGACTTAAAGCATATTTTGTATGATGATTTGAAAGAAATAATTTAAGGAAATATTTTAATTTAAACTTCGTTGAATTTTATCGTTTGATCCCAAAGAATTTAAGGTAGAAATGTAAATAGTAATATCTTTATTCAATACTTGAATTTATTGGTCAGTAAATAATACCAACCATTGGTTTAAAAACTCAAGCCAAAGAGAAAACGACGAAAATCTTTGCAGGTTATTTTATTAGTAGATAGAAAAAATTAAATAGCTCTACTAATTTTGGCTGATACATGCTAAATGTTACATATTAAAGAACACGAAAAAGTCAAAACTAGTACAATATGAAACTTAAGTACATTTGAATCATTAACTAAAAATAAAGCAAATCTACATAAATGGCTACAAACATCAGGACCCCAGTCCCATTGAAATAAACCATTGAAAATAAAAAAAAGTACCACATACGGACGGCTGTCAGCGGTTGTCGAGATACGTATGCGCAGACAGACAGACAGGCTTGTCAATTAACCGCTGAATTATTATATCGTTGCACGCGATCCGGGATTCAATGCCCGGACGGGGACATATGCAAATCGATTGTTTGTTAAAGAATCTCTTTCTTGGTATTGTTTTTGTGTTATTTGCGATGTTAAGATCATTTCGTAATTTTAAATTAATTTTTATATTTAATATTCTCTGTTAACTGACAGTTTGACAAGTTAATGAAATGTGGGAGCATTTTGCACGTTTTGAATGATAATTAATATTAAGAACATGCTTCGTATTTTTATTTAGAGAATATTTATTTGATCAAGATTGTGTCACAATAAGAAAAATGTTCTTAGTCAAGGGTTATTCGAATTTTGCTTATGCGAAGTTTTTTAATTTGTCTCTTTGGGGTGAAACTTTTATAGGACAATGCGTGTAAAATTTTAAGGTCACATTTCAGCGTTCAATCGTCTATAAATTATATGTACATAAATATTCCTTTGACGTATATTTTTACCTTTAATAACATTTTAATAACAGGAATAATTCAGATTATAGTCCAACATACAGTTATGTTATGCTTCAACCATCGTTACCATAGCTTACCACCGAACGAAAAATATAATGTACCGTTTTCGTAGAATTAATCTTGATAAAATTTAAACGGGTTTGACTGTATCGGTCATTGTACTCTGTTATGCTTATAGCGACATGATTACACAAACTTTCATGTTTACTTAAGAAGTCATTAGGCGAGCAAATGTTATGCGGGTATTCAGTGACGTCATTTACGACGAATACATCAAAAGTGGTTACTCCACATGACGTCATTGAATTGTTAAATTAATCAATCAAAATAAATATTTTGCTTTTTTTTAAATTATTTACGGAAGGCGTCGGAAATCGGCCACCAGATGGTAATTGTTGCCAACTACTTACGAACGCCTTACGAACTGGCAATGTAAGAAATATAATTACATGTTGTTGCATCGCCATTACCGCCGATTATGACCATTTTAAATTTAATAAACCAAAACCAGTTGGACCGACAATCGCGTGTTATGCCATGTTATATATAACTCTTGCGTGTTTTGATTGTTTTAAGCTGGACCGGTGTTGACAACTGACCAGATACCACTCATCATATATTCTACCGCCAAACAATATCTACTTACTAAAGCATAGTTGTGTTCCGGTTTAAGGAGTGAGTGATGCAGTGGAACTACAGGTACATAATATCCTAGTACCCAATGATGGTGGCGCAATATTTCTTATAATTCCAATGTCTATAGACGGTTGTCAGTATGACTACCTAATACAATAAAAAAGCAATCAGAAAAGAGGTTCGATGCGCAATAGATAACACGGTTTCTTCCTTACTCTCCTTAATATTATTCATAACAATAGTTATATAACAAAATAAATACAGTAACATACAATGATAATTTTCGAAACAAACTTATATACTTGTATGTTTTGTTATATATAAGTGGTTTCAACATATAACAGTGTTAACACGTGTTTCAACTCGCCATTTATCATTTTCGTACTCAATCGTATAACGGAGTAAACGTAGCGAGATTTGATGGGCGCGGTGCGTATTAACAACTACATTTATTTCTTAAATAAATTATATAAATTTGTGTATACAAAATGATGTAGCTTACCCGTGCATAATGTAAAAAGTAATATAATATATATATGCTAGGCATAAGTCTCCTCTCCCCTCCATTTGCTAGTTTCTGTAAAGTAAATTACTACTTTAGCAAATGAATACTAAATATCTATTAATAAAACAGTAGTGTATCGTAACACGTACAATATCGATACGCAAATTACAGAATAATAATAATAATATCCTGGCGCATTATTCACACGCGGCCGTCTGATCCCTAAGTAAGCTAAGCTACAAAATACTACATATACTACTTTTCTTTTGTAAATACATACTTATATAGATAATTACACCCAGACTCAGGTCAAACAGACATATGCTCACAAATGTCTGTCCTGGGTGGGAATCGAACCCACAACCTTCGGCGTGAAAGGAAAGTATCTACCAATCACGCCAACCGGCCCGTCATTTCATCTTAACGAGTTAAATTACTTTGTTAAATACAAAAGTCATATTGTACGGCGATGGCGACGTTAGAAATACATCACAAATGTCTATGGATAGTTGTGACTGTCATTTGCCTGCCTAGCTATAACATCACGATATAAAAAAAAAAAGATAAATTCAAACAAGTCATCGGTGATACGCATCCTACCGGCTTATTAAGCGCGCTGATATATTCATGCTAATATAAGACGTACCGGCCTTACGGCATAGCGTGTGTAATACCCGTGAGTGTATTAATTTTAGCAACAATTAGGTATAATGCTAACGTATGTCTTTGGTGAGAGACTTAGAACGAATTTAGAATAATTCATATGAAACAGTCCTCAATTAATGAGTTTATCTGTATATTTGATGAAAGTTTTTTTTTTTTTATATAATGCGATATAAACAAATATTATACATATAAGTATATGAAAACCACGCTTATTACGTCAAGAGTCTAAATTAAAAGCGTCTGTAATTACGAAGCGCAGCTACTTATATATTAATATTATATTCTAAAACCTTATCCGAAACTCGCGAGGATTATGTATATTGATTTAATAGTTACTTCAAAAACGTCTCCTTATTTACTTGTAAAGATTATATATAGAGCCAAACCATATATCCGCTCATACTGTGCTTATATAATTAGGTTACTGCAAGCCCGAATTTTCATGTGCTTAATTTGTGTTTATAATTCATCTCGTGCTTGACGGTGAAGGAAAACATCGTGAGGAAACCTGCATGTGTCTAATTTCATTGAAATTATGCCACATGTGTATTCTACCAACCCGCATTGGAGCAGCGTGGTGGAATAAGCTCCAAATCTTCTCAAAAGGGAGAGGAGGCCTTAGCCCAGCAGTGGGACATTAACAGGCTGTTACTGTACTGTTACTGTTAAGCCCGAAGACTATTTTAATGGGAAATCTAGTATATTTATCAAATCATATACATATGCGAAACTAATGGACAAAATTAAACAATAGTTTTATTATGTTATTTGTTTTGATAAGGATGAATTTTCTATAACAGGTTAATAGAAAAAAAGTTATCGATTATTATTTATATTTCGTTTAACCAAAAATTATGTATATGTAATAATATTTTATGTCATATATAGTATATATTAGTTTTGAAAGTACAACATAAGCTTATTAAAGTTATTAATAATCGGGAAAATAAATAAACGTACAAATTTTTCCTTTATGTCTATAAGCATGAACTTGTCAAAGGTTATGCTATTTGATTGGTGGAGGTTATTGAATGCGATTCGTGATCTTGATACATTTCATTCGAAATTCGAATTTTCATAATAATTTGTTAACGGTTACTTCTTAGTATGTACATTTCAACATTTGTTCCAGTTTCTAAATATACACCAGTTCGACTCCCGGGTTTACTAGCTATCCGTGTTCTCTATAAATATTTACAAGACTTAATTGAGGTTAATCGCCTTAGTGAACATAACCATCTTGCATCTTCTTCACTCATTCAAGTTTTGAAAGGAAGGAAAAGGACAGAGTGTTTTTGTATGTGTTTAGATGTGCTTAATATGAAATTAATTATCTCTTGTTTATAGAAACTTGATACTACTATAGGATGTATTTTAAAAGTGCGAACAAACTGCACACAGCCATTAATTATTCTACTTAATTATACTATCCACTAGACAACACAAGTTACAAAACTTGACACTAGATGGCGCTACAGGATATCAATTTCTATACTGTCCAACCGATCGCCGTTAGTTTCGAATAGATTATAATTTTAAGACCGTTGACGATCTGTCTTGATCCTTATAATATTCGTAATGATAATATTATAAATGGGAAAGTGAGTTTGTTTGTTTCTTACGCTTTTACGTCTTAATTAAATTCCATCCTCACCACCTCGATGTCTGGAAATCCACAACAGCGCGATTTTTAAGGCGTTTCTTGTCGCTGTCCATGGGCGGTGGTAGTCACTTTAGAGGTGAGCACTTTAGAGCTGCCCGTTTGCCCCCTCTTATATATAAACTGCTCGAAAAAAATCTTGCTAAACTGATCATTTTGAAATGTTATATACACATTGTAAGGGGTACATAGAACGATATAGGGTACCTTACACTACACCCCCCCCCCAACACGCGGACGAAACAAGTTTATTATAAACTAACCGTCTTTACAATATCCGGTAGTATACATATACATGAGAATGTATTTTCAAGTAATTTACAAATTAATAAAAATGTAATCTTTATTTAAAAATATTAATAATTCTATCCACTAACCGTCAACCAAGTCGATTGCTTAATTACACATAAAAATACCTAAATAAAACCTTTTCATATTTCCTTACCAGTGGCATTTTAATTAAGCGCTTGTCAGCGCTTTAAGGTACTCGTATGAGGAATAGTTGATCACGACGCACTATAACGAGTAATTACTCGGCAAGAATGAGTAGCGCTGTCGTCAGCAGCTTTATTGATGTATCTCTATTGTTGGTACGTTTTAGATTATAGATTATTTTTCTTTGTTGTTTTAATAATGGCAATGCTCTAAAACTCTTTCAGGGATTTTAATTTAAAAAATATATATGATTGTAAGCAAAAAATAATGAAATAAAATTGAAACTCAGGACGTTCCGAAATATACCTCTCCGTAAGATGTAAAAAATACATATAAAATATGAAAGGTATTTTATAATAATATAATAATAATATTTCTTACAATGCCAATGTCTATGGACGTTGGTGACCACTTACCATCGCCATATACCGCCAATGATCCACCTTGGATACTAAGTTGTTATATCCCTTGTGCCTGTAATTACACTGGCTCACTCACCCTTCAAACCGTAACACAACATTACCAAGTACTGCTGTTTTACGGTAGAATATCTGATGTAATGAGTGGGTGGTACCTACCCAGACGAGCTAGTACAAAGCCATACAGAAGACGTTGTTACAATGTATTATATATACTATAACTTATCACAAACGCGTTGTATCTTCTGATATAAGTTTAATGTTTATTGGTTTAGTAATTTTTTTTCAAACTCTCATTTTTAATATATAATTTTATAAGCACTTCTGGGTTGCCATTAATATCATCTACGACGAGTATATGCAGCAAAATAAACTGTAATTAAACTTTTAAATAGGAAATAGTTAAAATCAGTTGATCACGACATAGTTTAGTCACTAATTAGACACCTACAATGAGGTGCGGCGGTGCAGGTTAGTACATCCGACTAATGCTGTGCTCGGAATATAATATCGATAAATATGTAATATTAAAAATACAACAAAAAGTTGATTATTAAAAACAATTATTACTTTAGTCATTTAATATTTTTTTTTAATATATATTGCATTACATTCGTTAAGCAATTAATAAAAAAGCAAAGTACCTTTAAAATGTTTTCCTCTTTTTGTTGAATGGTATACAGATGATAAAAAGCAGAACTGTTATTCATTCAATTAAAGAGATACAGAATTCAATTGTATCTAACTAATTAATTAATTAGTCTAAGTGGGTAATATCCGCGTAAAAGAGTATCTAAAGTACTTACTTCTTAATTATTCATTTGAATCTTCAGCCGGTGGAAGCTTTAGGCTTAACTGATCTTGTAAAATGACTTTCAAAAGCGCTTTTAAATATCTACTAGAATTATACATGAAAAAAAAAATACTTTCTGTTCAATTTTGTTTCATTACTACGTTGGATAACGTAGATAATTAAAATATAACTTACTTCCAATTAAGAATAATTGTTTCATAAAACAGCTAACGACGTTAAAACGTAAGCATTAACTTAAATTAAAGCACTAACTTTTAATGATAATTTCACTTCAATTATCACTAATTCTCTTGAAGCGTTCTTAACTAAACTCATCATAAAGTAATATTCTATAATGTGATAATAAAACCCTTTAAATAAAATTCATTATCGATAAAAAAACTCTACTATAATAAATAATTTAAAAGCTAGACAATAAGCCGCAAGGTGCACGATGAAGTCGGATGCGACGTAGTGATGTGCATATTAAAACATCGATTATGAGGGTAGACAAAGGAAGCACACGCCAAAGAATCTTGAACGATTTGTTCGTGTCGTGCACATGGCGCACGCTTTGATGTAATATTTAGGGTTGGGACGATAAGCTTCTTGGATATCGATATAATTAAATACAAAACATATTTTTGACAAATATAAATCTGATTTAATGAAGCATCCAGCTGTATGTCAACTGCTCATTGCAAATGAAATATAACGTGCATAATTTTCAATAATATTAAGTTACATTTTACGACAGCAGTCGTTTTGAATGACGTTTAATCAAATAAATAAACAAATAATTACAAAATAATAATATTAATAACAGTGACATATCGTTAAAATTAAATTGAAAGTTAAACTTTAACTTGTTTGGTTTTTATCTTTCACATTTACTTTTTAATTTACTTTAGCGCTTTGTTTATTATAAGCATAAACAGTATAGATCCAATCTGGCTTATATAAAGTCTATGATTCATTGTAGTTCTATACCATTAAATGTTGTATATTTTGTTAAATAAGTTGATAATTTTTGAACTGCGAGTTTAAATTGATATATATAAAAACCATAGTCGGTTAATATCGATTCTTTTTTTGTAGTTTATGTTGGCGGACAAGCATATGGGCCACCTGATGGTAAGTGGTCACCAACACCCATAGACATTGGCATTGTAAGAAATGTTAACCATCGCTTACATCGCCAATGCGTCACCAACCTTGGGAACTAAGATGTTATATCCCTTGTGCCTGTAATTACACTAGCTCACTCTCTCTTCAAACCGGAACACAACAATAACAAGTACTGCTGTTTTACGGTAGAATATCTATTAACTACATTTTAAAATAAGTTTTCATCGAAAATTATATTCGTGATTATCATATGTTAATCGATACTCCCCGTCACATCACTAATAAGGTGTAAACGTAAAATAAAAGTACTGAAGCTGCAACAAGCAGTTAATACTTTTAGTTTATATTTAACATTGCGGCTGAACCATGATCTTAAGCTTTAGCGAGCTCAGATAATTTGTATGGAGATTATAGGAAGGGATAACAGCTGACTCTGTTGAACAGAACAACATCGAACTTATAACGGGATAGACGTTACATAATATACATATGTAAATAAATCACGTATATAAACAGTAACAGAAACAGTAACAGCCTGTTAATGTCCCACTGCTGGGCTAAGGCCTTCTGTACCTTTTTGGGGAGAAGGTTTTGAGCTTATTCCACCACGCTGCTCCAATGCGGGTTGGTAGAATACACATGTGACATAATTTCAATGAAATTAGACGCATGCAGGTTTCCTCACGATGTTTTCCTTCACCGTCAAGCACGAGATGAATTATAATTACAAATTAAGCACACGAAAATTCAGTGGTGCTTGCCCGGGTTTGAACCCACGATCATCGGTTAAGATTCACGCGTTCTAACCACTAGGCCATCTCGGCTTTTTTTTAAACAGTATGAGTAGTAAATGAGTTCAAGTCTGGACAAGACCACTGAATTAAGGTTTGGGTCACGGTACGTCGACAAGTCACGTGACCTTTGAGTCCAGATTCCGATTCTTGTTTAATGCTCGCCAAAGTTGTATCATGATGATGTTATTTATAGAAGGTCAAAAGTTTTATTCTGTTACTGATACTTACAAAACTTTTCATTATAATATTTTATATAATAGTCTGGTTGATATTTGGTTAATATTAAAATTTAATAAAAAAACATATGTATTAAATGGTAACCTAATCTCTAATACTAAAATAAATATTTTTTGGTTACATATAAGCAAATATAGTTATTATGAAAGTTTTCGGCTTTTACTTCCGGACGTCTTGAGTCCCAAGACTGAAAATGTCGAGACTTCCCAAAGTCTACACTGAATTTACTTGCGCTGAAGTTTGTATTTATAATGCATTTGTTTGAGTGTACAGTTGATATATACATTAAATACACAATTACACACACATAAAACACGCACACGCACACTCACACGCATACATACATACATACACCTACCTACATGCACTAATTAATGCTCTGTTAAAAAGTAGTCAACATAAAAAATACACTTTTTAATTTTTTTTAGTATATTTATTGTAACTGAAATCTAAAAATGATATGTAAGGAACAATATACATTAAATTGATTTCTTCATCCTATGACGTCGTTACTACTATAAAAGTACCTTTTGAAATTATTGTTGATTTTCTGAGATCTCTTTGATTAATAGCGTATAAAAAATATTCAAATTTTTTTTGAGTTAGACAAAACTTTTTGCCCCCGAGGCAGTAATCAGGCTAGCGAAAGTCGTGTTTCTAATTAAAAGTTTTAATTTAGTAAGCATTGCCAAAGGACCATGAAACAAAGAAAATAAAAAAAGGGTTAATCAAAGTTACATTTACAAAAGACCGAATTTTCTTGTACATTTCAAATACATAAATCACCTTCGGGTAAGAGGTCTCGTAATTAAAATTCACGTAGACCTACGAATGTTTAGACATGACAGCGGAGTTTTTGGGTGCAACATCTTGGAGTAAAATGTTAGAATCGAAATTATCTATGTAATATTTTACGAAAATAGGATAAAAAATAAGTTTTGTTAATATTATTATAATATATTTAAACTCATTTTAATTAACTGTCCTTACTTATAAAATCTATTTTCAATACAATTTTATTAGATAGTTGTGGACTGAAATAAATTGTGTTATATGAAATGTAGATATTAAAGTTTAAAGTGAGGTAATACAAAATATTTACATACATGTTACGTATTCAAGACATCTATGTTTAATTTGAATATGATTTTTTACATACGTGATTTAGTAGAGGCTTATTCATTTCTCAACACCATACCAACGTTATTTCATCATGATTAAGCTAATTATTTTTAGCCTCTATGATTTAGTAGCATTTAATACAAAATGCAGAATTAGGACTGCTGGGTTCAAATTCCGGCTAGTGCTAACAGCCCCAATCTCTCCAGACGTATTTGACTAGTCTTTAAGATCGGGTTAATTAATTAATTTGCCTGTGTCTAACGATTTCATAGGTCTATAAGAGTGCGTGAGTCCTGAACGTTTAAAGATATCTCCTCAAGAGAGTGCTCCTGTAATTATTTTAGGCAGTTAATTTCACGCTACACCTAAATCAATTACATTAGCCTTAATTGCTGATTGTAGAAAATATACTGTACACGTTCATTTAAGTAATTTAAAGCATTTTACGTTGAAAAATATTTATGGATAACAAGAAACTTGACTATGTTTGTATATGAAATTGCTGATATAAATGCTGGACTTGAAATGTCCACTTGGTAAACAAAAATCTCTTCTCCTATGGATTAGGATTCTGAGTTTATTTTTCAAGGCCGTTCCAGTACTAGATGACCGATGTAATTGTCAGGATCTGATTTGGATTTGTGGCAAACAAGTAAAAATTGTCGTGATCCTTCATTACACATTAAAAAAATACTGTCAAATACAGGTTCAACTTTCGAAAACAATGAATGAACTTCATAGCCTTCATCTACTGATATATTGGCTCCAATTATTTAACTATTTGCTAAAACATTGGCTATTTGTGAGCTATTTGATATCACCTTACCGATACTTGGCTAACCAATGTAGACCCAGCGACATATGTTTATTAATTAAAGATAATTTGTTGTTGGATTATCAATGCGCCGCCAACTATGGAAACAGTGCTATTCGTTGCGACCCAAATTATATTACCTCACCCTTTGAACACATAAATACTTTGGTGTTATCAATGAAAACAACCGAGGATGAGGTTTGGAGCTTATTTCACCAAGCAGTTCTAATGCGGATCACAATTTACCAAACATACAGGTT
This sequence comes from Nymphalis io, assembly GCF_905147045.1. Lineage (NCBI taxonomy): Eukaryota > Metazoa > Arthropoda > Insecta > Lepidoptera > Nymphalidae > Nymphalis > Nymphalis io. The sequence goes on from NC_065911.1 coordinate 7,602,558, forward strand.
AATTCACGATGTCTTCGTTCCCATCGATTATGACCGCTAAGCCATTTTATTTGACTAAATGTTATTTAAGTACCTTCCACAGGATCCAGTGAACAAGTCAATACCTGAAATGAATAAAAATACATTAATATAATTTTTATTTTTATCTATATTACATTTTTTTTTAAATAAAGTCTACAGGCTTTTTATCAGTTATATTTATATGATATTTTAGTATAAACCAGTTAAATGAGGGTCAACGATAAATATTAGTGTCTGGATTAAAATATAAATAATATTTCCATTTTTATATTCAAATATTAAATAAGGTAAATTTAGCAAAAGTAGAATACGGTTTTACGTAACTGTAAATGACAAAAGGCTATTTAAACTTCATTTATTAAAATGAATGAGCAATGAAATCTATATTCTATAAATATACTACAAGACTCATCTAAGCGTTAATCTAACGTATCTTAAAAGAATGGAGTAAATTGATGAAAATGTTGTATGTCTTAAGAAAACAAGACTATGTCAAAATAAGATTGAATATTAAGAATCATTAAGGCATCACGGCTCAGTATATATAAATATAAAAATGTCTTATATTGATATGTGTTACTTTATTATAAATACGGAACAAATATATTTTGTATGTCTCGGTCGATCCCTGATACATTCAATAAGTTTGTCACTTATATAATCTTGCAGAGAAAGAATTTTTTATACGTCCAATACTTTCTACTACTAATAGCATAAGCTTTATATGTTTAAAACGATAAATGTAATGTGTATCGAATTTTGAATACAAAATCCGATTGAATCGAAACAACGGAACAGGCAGCGTTCAATTTTACACAGTTAAATGGTCTATTAATATCTAATGAAGTCAAAATATCGTCCACAATCAAATCAGCGATTCCGATACGATTTATATCTGCCTCAAATAATTGCTAATTCTCTACATCGGAACGAATTTGCTATAAATTTTCTCTCGAACGATTAATTTGAATTTAGATATTTCATATCGATTGACATTTATGATAATTTATATCTGTATATTTACATATATCTATTGACGTATCTGTTCGAGATGAATACTTCGACACTGTTTGAATGATGACCGTGAATGTTGGGACATAAATGTTTATTTATGAAGATGTTTTTTTACACTAGCCGGTTGGCGTGGTTGATAGACTTGCCTTTCACGTCGAAGGTTGTGGGTTCGATTCCCACCCAGGACAGACATTTGTGTGCATGAACATGTCTGTTTGTCCTGAGTCTGGGTGTAATTATCTATATAAGTATGTATTTACAAAAGAAAAGTAGTATTATTTAGTATATTAGTTATCTGGTTTCCATAGTCCAAGCTTAATTTGGGATCAGATGGCCGTGTGTGAAAAATGTCCCAGGATATTATTATTATTACACTATTGATTGCTGTGACTGGTCACCAGATGGCGCTATAGCGCATTTAAATACCTGTTAAAATTGACAAGTACATCGACTCATTCATCCTCCTCTTTTCAGAAGTCGATTTAGATACTTTTTAAGGTTATAATTTAGCTTTCAATTTCATGTAAAAAATATCTTGCTCGTAAATGTCTATGTCCTTTTCCAGATCCTACACATCAACGTAAAATTTCATTAAAAGCTGTTTAGTAATTAATCATTAAAGAAATTTAATGTAAGTGATAAATAAAATTAATCAAAAAAATGGTTTAAAATTAAATACGAAACTGAATCGGACTCAGGACATTTGAAAGTGGTGGTGTTATCGCCAAATCCGCAAAGAAGCGCGTTAGTCAAACACGAGGGTGCGGATATGCAAAGTGCTGCTCTGCATTTGATACGCTTGTGCCCGTTTATGTGACCTTATGTTACACCGTAGTGTAACAATGGGCTAACAACCATATATTGTGTAATTTTAAATTATTATTGTATTTTTATATAATTGTACAAGAACAATTCTTCGCCTGTTTGGGTGGAAGTTTGGGACGTATTCCACCACGTTACTCCAGTGCTGGTTTGTTATTGATTGTTAACGCGAGGAGGGGTAAACTATTGACAGACTTGTATGTGACATATTGAAGCTTAGTCCGGAGGTTTTCTTTTACAAGATCAATTGTATTGATACAAGCATTTGAAAATCCATTGGTTCAAACACATTAATCTTAACCGAAGATTGCGTGTTCAAATCCGAGGAAGTACCGGAACCGTTAAATATTCATGTTCTTAATTTGTGTTAACCATTCATCTCGTGCTCGGTGAAGGAAGTCATCGTGAGGAAACATACACGTATCAGATGCAAATCTGCTACATGTATATCCACCAACCCGGAGAGTGAGCTACAGATCAGTAGTGCGACGTATACACGCTGGTGCTTAACTTGTTTATTTTTAAATTAAGCATGTGATATTCAGCCTTATATCTTATAACAATAAGATATGAGGTAGCTCTGTATGTAATATATAGCCGAGATGGCCCAGTGTTAAGAACGCGTGAATCTTAACCGATGGGCGTAGATTCAAACCCGTTCAAGCACCACTGAGTCTTCATGTGCTTAATTTGTGATTATAATTCATCTCGTGCTTCACGATGAAAGAAAACATCGTGAGGAAACCTGCATGTGTCTAATTTCACTGAAATTCTGCTACATGTGTATTCCACCAACCCGCGTTGGAGCAGCGTGGTGGAATAAGCTCCATCCCTTCTCCTCAAAAAGGGAGAAGCTCCTTAGCCCAGCAGTGGGACATTCATAGACTGTTACTATAGTATTTAATCTTGTAAAACGACCATTTAAAAAGTCCTTGTAAGAACCTTTGTGATTGAAGCATATTTCGATTTTTGATTGCAAAACGGTGTAAGAGAGATTCAAAAGTTTAATATTCATGCGACGGCTTATCTCGCAAACGCGCGGTGTATAACATGCGCATGTGTTAACGCAGGGCTAAGACAGATCACGCTCAACAGAGGCTGTTCGAGTGACTATTTTATTTATGCAATAAATTTATATTAAAAATCAGAAATACCTTATTAACATTATAAATACGAAATATTTGTATGGATTATTACTCAATCGCCTAAATTTAAACATATTTTAATGAATCGTAAGTACTTCGTTTGTCTAGTTGCTAGTTTATAACGCGATATATTCCGAATACCTGTACATATATATAAGTTGTTAAATGTATATAAATAGGATTTTTTTTAAGTAATAGGGGGCAAACTTGCATGTGGCTCACCTGATGGAGAGTGACTACCACTCATGGACACCTACAAAACCCTAGAGATTGTTGGTTCGTTGCCGACCTAAATTTTAGTTTTACCGTCATTTTTTTTATACATAAAAAAGCTTTTTATACTTCGACATAGTGCAAAAAACCATTTCTTACACAACAATGTTAACCATGAGATGGAAGTTATATACTCTGTTCATGTCATTTGACTTGTTCAGACAATTCATTTCACTTCACACTGATACAATAAGAATTATTAAATTTTAACGGTATATTCTAAAGGCCTCAACTCCTTTTTGAGATAATTCCAACACGCTGATGCGTTAGTGAATAGACATGAGGCAGATTTTCATTCGACACGTACAGATTTCATCACGATGCTCTCCTGTTCCGCCGAACACGAGATTTATTATAAAAACAAATTAAACACATAAAAATTCTGTTGTCTGAGACGGAACACGCAATCATCGTTTAAGATTCATATGTTATACCACTAGTAAGCCCCCAAAACATACGAACATTTATATCAAAATTATTTACGTCAGAAGACAATATTCCTAGTAGATTACGTAACGATGCAAGTCCCATCGGCCTTTAATATTCATAAGATAGCGTTACCCGTAAATGCATGTTGCGCAACATGCACATGTATTCATGTAGACCGATGGACAAAAATTGTGAAATGAATTGGATTTAATATACTAACAATCAATAAAATATTCGTGAGTAAAATCTATGCTAATAAAGAAAGGAATTATTTTGTAATACTTTGCTGATAAAATACTAAACCAATAAATATAAAACTCATAACAAAAGATACAGCTCGTTTCGTAGGTGTATTTTTATATAAGTGAAAGAGATTTTTTTATAAAAAAAATACAAAAGTTTTAAATAAATTTCACACGTTTAAAAAAACAACTAAAAGCAATAAAGCAAATGTTTTAATTATTTTAAAACAAACATAATTACTAAGCTATATCAATTAGTTAATTAACAGAAATAGAAGACGGAACGGAGCGACATTAAACTGTGTGAATTTGTCAACTTGCCTAAGGCTAACCGCACACTTTACACGTCAACCACATTCGTACAGGCGGGATTAATTCACTAGACTTAGCGTCGTACATTGTATTTAAATAAACTAAGATGGTGAACATTAGCATTATGAACACATCGGTTTAAGGTATTTAGTTAATTATTTAGGATTAATATATATCTTTGAATGCAGAGTTAAGGGATTTTATATATGTAACAAAATGAAAGCTCGCGCCGAGATTTTAGTGCTTCGACCGTGAATCATATCCGAAGATTTTGGGTTCAACCCGGGCCAAAAAAATATAACTGTATAATCATTGCGAGGTGCTAGTAAACATGATGTCATTATAGTTTGTACTTAGTAGAAATGCATTGTAAATTGGATATATACTTTGAAAACAATACTTGCACTGATCATGCAACTTATTTTTAATAATAGGTAGGAGAAACGGGCCAACTGATGGTAAGTCAACACTGCCCATAGACATTTTATAAGATATATATTATATATATAAGAAATAAGCCACTCCTTACATCGCTAACTGACCACCAACCATAAGGACTAAGATATTACGTCCTTTGTGCCTGTATTTACACTGGCTCATTCGTCTCTTCAGACTTGAATACAAATTGTTGCGTAAGTATTAACTTATTGCGGTTTGGCACTAGAATATCTGATGATTCAACGGACACAGCCCTTTGTGACGAAGTCTTTTGAACTCAAACAGACAGACACAACAAAATGGATAAATTAATTCAAATCTTTATTGGAGTGCCGAAATTGAATATCATATAAATTCTTAGTCGAATTCAGTGCGATAAGATTTTTCGAATTCAATTTTAAAATACATTTAAGTAAATCGGGCGTGACTGTATCGTAAGGAGGTGCAGTCGTGATGGATTAATGTAAATACGTGCTAAATTCAAGCGGAAGTATTTCGTATAAGTTACAATTGAGAGGGAACTATCAATAATTGTTTAATCATCTGAAAAGTTAGTACTATAATAGGTAGGTATTAAATTATCAATTTATGAGAAAAGCTGTTTATTGAAATAATATTTATAATGGAATATTTATAAAATCGATTTTGGTTTACATATCTTTATGTAAATATGAAATAATTATTCTTATCGTTTTCACTACTTTTCATTTAATTATTTATAACATTTTTATATATTTATAAACATTAAAAGCATTTCTTTATTTATAATAATCGAAATAATTTGAATTCACAGTTCAATATTATAGACTGATAAATATAAAGAATAATAATTATATACAAATCTAAATAAATAAATGAAGATTTAATATAACAATAATGAATGAATGTATCCTTGAATTTGATTAAAAGTCACAAATCGCTTTCAATTTAGCAGTTGAACGACCGAACACGTGTGTACGTGGTTTTACAGCAAAGCAATTAGCGACTTGATTCACAGCATACATTTAAAATTAAGTTTATAAAACAGAGTAAAAAATTTATGAATCATAATTGGAATTTAATTTGCAATGAATCGACGACATTCCAAGCCAATTACACGCCAATATTTCGATGAAACTGAAAAAAAGTTAAACTTGTTTGTTTTGTTGAGTAATTTTTATTTCTTGTCAAGTATTTGTTAGTAAATTTATTTTTATATTGACGGATACGATTGGCCCAGTGGTTAGAACGCGTGAATGTTAACCGATTATCGCGGGCTTACACTCAGGCAAACACCACTGAATTTTCGTCTGCTTAATTTGTGTTTTTGATTCATCCCGTGCATGTATATCCATCATTCACGCACTATGGTGGAATAAACTCCAAATCTTCTTAAACGGAGAGGAGCTCCAGTAATGGGATCGTAACAGGCTGTTACATAATTTATTATATTTACATGAAGGCATGACAAGAAGTAAGGTATTGATGATATTTTTAGTCAAAATAATGAGTGTGACTGTGTTGGTATGTAAAACATTAGGAAGGAGTCAAATTTTAATCAAAAGTAGAATGATCAAATGAGAAAATATCACACTTGGTTTATAACATGCACCTGAGGAGAACAGTTCTCAGAAATTCAGCGGAACACCACTGACTCAAAAGACTTCTTTCCATTTTTAAATAAAAATATGCGGACAGGCATATGAGTCACCTAATGGTTAGCCAACACCGCCCACAGACATTGGTACTGTAAGAATTATTAACAATCCCTTACATAGCCATAAATCACTAAACTTAGGACCTATATCCCTCGCGCCTGTAGTTACACTATCTCACTTACCACCAATAATCCATTTCACTATAACTTGTTGAGTTTATTATTTAATTTAACTCAGAAAAAAGTAACTACTGAGTTATTCGGTGGTTTTTCTGAGTGGAATTTACATTCCGAACCGGTGGAGAGGTAGTGGTTGAATAAGATAAATGATCTTGAAATTAGTATGTTAATTGGGTTTTTTTTGTGTTTGTGATGGTTCTGTAACTCTTATGGTGTACAATAAAGCATATTCTATTCTATTTATCTTTTTTTATTATAATTCCTAAGACAATGTTAGAGATGATTGCGGTGCGAATCTGATTATTACTAAACCTGTCTGGATAAGTCCATCCGCTTATAAATAATTCTACCGCCAAAAAACTGTACCATATTATACGTATTGCTTGGAAACCTGATTTGAACGAGTGAGCCAGTGTATTTACAGACACAAGCTTAGGTGCTGCGCAGTAATGAATGAATTAATATTTTTTAGTGCTACTGTTTTATTTGTATTCTATAGTAACGGATTGTCGTCGAGCTATTGAAAAAAAATGTATGTCGCACTCGCTCAGTCTGAACTTATGTGTAGCAGGAAGCCATACAGGAAAAACAAAAATATATAGAAAGGGGTCAGCAATTTTTATTGAAAGTAATGTTTTTCAAACTGTACATATATAACAAGACTTAATAAGTGGACATTTATCAGTAAGAAAGTTAAACATAATTAACACTGTAAGTAGAGTATTATATATTTACCAGTAAAAAACAACTATAAAGTTCCCTCAAACAAAATTAAACTTTTACTAGCCATCAAAGTCATCGATGAGTTGGGGTAGTTTTTTTTTTACATATATTAATGTTAAAATATCACTAAGTGAGTTATTAATACGGATTAATTCGTCTTACTGTTATTTGTATCATTCACACTTTTTTTTTTGTAGTTTTAGTAGTTTTTGCAATAAAACGACGATGATGAAACGTCAATAGCGCAATGGTTAGCGGGCGATGCTATTGTCGTCCCTACTCCTAACACAAGCTTTACGCTTACTTAGGATTACAAATAGGGATATTAGTAATTCCTTTAAAAAGGGGATTATTTTTAAATATATTATATACTTATTAATTACCAAATCAAATATTCCCGATTTCTTATTATTTTCGTAAAGTCACTTTATGTTGTACATACCCAACAATATAATAATATATATAATATCGACAATACATACATATCGAGTACTATTGTGCCATTTTTCTATACTATAACTTTTATAGTATAAACGGTTGAAGAATGGGTATTATCTGACGGTATTGGCCATAAAACTTCTCTTTATGCCGCAAACGATGTATGAGAAAAAAGGCGTAACGTTTGAATTTGCGCATCGCGTATTGAAGCCATTTTGAATATTAAGGTTTTGGTAGAATTTAGGGGTTGAACAAACGAATAGTGCTAGCGATTGAGGATTGGCTTTAGGTATAGTTACAACCATATGACTGCAAATATTTCATTTCGATGTTTTAATCGTAGTTAGATACAAAACATTCTCATTTATAATATTAGTCTTATTTTTTTATTTGGCTCCTAGTTGCGCCTTCTGGGCTGTGATTATTTCGTTAATATCACGTGCGAACCAATCTTATTCAATAAAAACATATATGGCTACCAAAAGTTGAAAATTATAAATGCAGCAATGCTCTCAAATAAATATGCAATGAAAGGAAAGAATTCACATATGAACTAAACAAAGCAATAATCAATAGTGAACAGTAATATAACAAAAACTTAGGGGGCCCACTGTAGCTATTACAAAGGATTCCGCGCCGTTTACAATATGAATGCCCCCATCTATTGAATATCATATTTTTACGACGAATACTTTAGGGTTCTGATTAATCATTGTGGGTCTTACACAAGTTAATCTTTAATATAACTTCAATGATTTTAAACCTTATCGACATAGCAATAAAGATTTTTATACTGTATTTAAAATGTGGTATCGATCGGAGGAATATGATACGATCGTTTGTTTAACAGCTTATTTTAAACTATTAAATGGCTCGTATTGAGTTTTTTAGTTAACAATGGGAGAGTACATACAGATGTGTACCCTAATTGTAGTCATTAGAGACTAAAAATGCGGTTTAATAATGAATAATAGACATATTTTTTAAACCTTTACAAATTATACACGGGAATATTTAAATTGTATTATAAATATATATATATATATTTATATATATATATATAACCACCGCCAATATACATTGGCGCTTTAAGATATATTATTCATTATCAGCCAATTTATTAATAAGTAACTTAATGTACCAATAAAAATGATTTATAAAAATAAAGTTTAAAGATGAGCAAATCTTGAAGGCCAATGGAAGAAAAAATAATTAGTACAGGTTTTTATTATTTCAGTGGTTCAAAGGGAAAGAAAAACCTTAGAACTCTCCATTTGCCTAATTTCATAATGTAAAATTAAAAAGTAAAAAATGTTTAAAATTGGAAACGAAAATAAATAATTAAAGCAGCTCAAAGAAACCCACTTTGAATCCGGTAAGACCCTCAAGTTTTTCATACTTTATAACTGTGCCATAAAACATACGTGGTCTAAAATCATATTATCAAACCAAGTCAAGTGTGCTCAGTAATTAATTTCAAAGCCAGAATTCATTTCGTCATAATTTTCCCGCTTTTAAAAGCTTAATATGAACCATTTAGTTGACGGCCAGGAATAAAAAAAATTAAACAGAAAAAGTGGAAAATATTTCACACGCGAAATTGTTCCCTCCGTAGCATTGCGTTCAATTAAATATAGCGGAATATAAAATGGCGGTGGAGTTTTTTTTTTATTTCTACAGTGAGAAGAGTTTTAAAATTTTGAGTGCTTTTTCGGTGCGATCTCATAGAATTGCGATTCTGGAAGACTAAATAAATGGATATTTTAGTTGCTATACACGTAGTTCCTTAGTGAAAATTTAAAGAAATTCTAATTAGCAGCCCGAAAATATAAATATGGTATTGCTTTACACCTGAGCTTAAAGTTGTTTACTAGCCCTAAGCTCAATAGCTTTGTCACTGGCCCGATACGAAGATTGAACCCGGGACCTCGAAATCTGCAGCATCATAAAATCGCCAACAGACCAACGAGACAATTTACGAAAAACAGTATATAAGTACAAATACAAATATCCGCTAAACACCTGAACACCAGCATACTAAACTCTTTCTCACAAAAATGTTAGGAGTAGGAAAACGCTTATGCTTTTACAAATAGCATAATATAAAACTATTGAGAATTTCATCACTCAATTCATGACAGAATACAAAATTATTTACAATTAATTTATTTAATTAATGACAAAATACAAATGATACCATAAAACATGGACCCTATCCAATCGTTATAAATTCGAATTCTCTCTCGTAGTGTTCTTCAAAGAGTTGAGAAGTACTTTCAGTTGTAACAACAAATATCAGAAGATAGAGTCGAGACGTCCAAGTGGATGGAACACTTGAACATAACCCGGAGAAACTTTCATCAAACAAACATTCCAAGATTTTAAGTGATTTATTACATGTTGTGTAATAAATAAAAAGACAGATGAAAAATTTTTCTTATATGTTTTGGATAATTATAATTAAAAACTCCGAGATAAGCTTGTCCGCTGTTTAACAAGGTAGTCTTAAATCAAATCAAAATATTTTTTTCAACATAGAAGCATTACAATTATTTATCAGTCAAATAAAACATCCACCGGAAAAGGAATACACTGACTTGAGAAGAACCGGCTAAAGAAACTCAGCAGTTTTGTTATCATGTCTTGTTTGCGAATTTTCAGTATAAAAAATAGCCATCGTTTCATTTTTAAAGTAGATATTTATCTTCTCTTTGAGGCTCGGGTTTAACAATGCTGTATGTATAGACATATAGCCGAGATGGCCTAGTGGTTAGAACGCGTGAATCTTAACCGATGATCGTTTGGTTCAAACCCGGGCAAGCACCACTGAATTTTCATGAGCTTAATTTGTGTTTATAATTCATCTCGTGCTTGACGATGAAGGAAAACATCGTGCGGAAACCTGCACCTGTGTGATTTAATTGAAATTCTGCCACATGTGTATTCCACCAACCTACATTGGAGCAGCGTGGTGGAATAAGCTCCATACCTTCTCCTCAAAAAGGGAGAGGAAGCCTTAGCCCAGCAGTGGGACATCCACAGGCTGTTACTGTATGTATAACTGGTAAAAACCTTACCCGAGGATTTAAATCCGGGTAGATCTTCAGTCTTATAACCTAAGCATATCACCACTTATTACGTATATAGATACTGGTATCTAAATTTCACATATTCATCAATTAAGCATACGGCGAAATAAATGGTAAATCTCGAATTTTTATTCGAATCCTATGTACCTGTGTATCCCTCATCAGGGGTACCGTCCGATTTCATTGGACCATTTTAATTTTAAAATGTAATAAATATTTTAGGCATAGTAAAAAAACATTATACATAGTAAAATTGTAAAACGACTACATATGTACGTGAATTGTGTATATATCATATTGAATGATGTAATCCTGGATGTTTCAAGGAAAGAGACAAGATTAAGATTGACAACACAATTATGTAGAGGCCAAAATAACAATTTAAGATGACTCGGAAAATACTAAGAGGATTTCAATTAAACATAAAAAGCTGATATTATATTTGTATATACATTATTATATGTATATAGAAAAGAATTAATTTAAAAATTAGCAACGTCGAATTCATTTACAGTTTAGGAAACGTTTAGGAACGCTTGTGTGCTAAAGGATATTACACATCCGATGACTTTTTAAATGATTGCACAACCTGGGAATGAAACGATCGCCTCCAGGTTATCTCAAATTTAAAAAAAGGAATATAATTTAGCTAGTGTTGTATATGTATTGCACTTCTTGTAAAGGAATGAGATAAAAAAAAAACCCGCTGAGTTTCTTTCGCCGGTTCCTCTCAGGTCTGAGGTGTTTATTTCCGAACCGGTGGTAGATTCCTGACCATCAATAAGCAAGTGTAACGCTTCTATATTGAATAAAGATTTTTGACATTGAGTTAAATCTTAATGGAGACGTTTTTGATATTGTATTTTTAGAAAAGTACTGTATGCATACACTACTATTCTAAAATAAAACTAATCTCGTTTACCATAAAATAAATACATACATCGACTGTTAACAACCTTAGTTTAATAATAATAATAATAAAAATTTATTGCTTCAGATAGGTCGTACATTACAAAGTAACTCTTAAGAAAAAGATACATATTTTTTATGAGATACAAATTATTCATACTGGACACATTTTTTCTAATTTACCACTCTTTTTCATTGACGACCGTATCGCAATTGGTTGCAAGCTCAGCTATGTGCTGTGCTATGCCCAGCGCTGATTTTCAGCTTGCTCCTTCTATATTATGTTGATTTAGTTGAGAGCGCCGCACCGTTCCGTATCATATTAAAGTATAATGAAAATGATAAAACAAAAAATAAAAAATAAAAACAAAAACTGATATAAAAGCAAGTTGTTCCATCGCTGTCGGTTAAACCACAGACATTCTAACCGTAAAAAGCAATAAGCCGTCCAAGCCACAACAAACAATGTATATCTTCCATCAAAATGTAACTACTATATGTAAACTATGCACATAGAATACAAGATATGAATACATGAATACAATAACAATCGTTCCTCAGCAAGAATAACAAATCCCATAATCCAGTCACAGGTTCTTGGGATGACATACGTCCGACTCGTGGTGTAAATTCGCCAAGTTACGGGTGTGATTACATTGAACTTGTATATATTTAACTAAATTTTTACTAAGTATTACAAATAATATACTGAGTGTTGTGTAAGTTCGCTCGATATTCTATGACTAAGCAACAATAGTTTGTTGAGGTCCAGTTAAAAGGATGAGCGAACCAGTGTAACTACAAGCATAACGGTTATAAGATCCCAAAATTCCCAAAATTTGTGGAGTATTGGCAGTGTTATAAATCGTTTATGAAGGTGGCGACCACTTGCTATCATAAAAATATCTTTTCATGCGATGGGAGTAAATTTTTAAGGTCGATTTTATTTGTAAAAACTTCATTGATTGTTATGAAGCTAAAAGGTAACAAGGACGCGTACTGTTTTTTTTTTATCGGTAAGCGAAATTAAATATTTTTACTGATATAAGGTCAAGCTATTGAAATATAATTACACAATTTTATAGGAAGTTTACGATGTTCTCGAAAAGAGACGAGTAATATTGGAATTTAATAAGTAGGTATATATTCGAGCAACTTTAATCTAGTCCAAAGTATAGTACATATAATATAAAATATCAGTCATTTGTATTACTGTGTCTTGGTTGCAAGAGTATGAGACATAGTATCTTAATTGCTTAGTGTAATCGTCAGACAATGATATTACCAGTATTGAAGAACCATTATCGTATTTCGATTAGCCATTAGACAAATTAAACCGCTATAGTTTATTTCACATCGTAATGATGATTTAAAAATCACAATTATCATAATTCATAGTAATCAATTTTTGATTTACTTTTATAATAAACATTCTATCGTATATCTATTTTTAATCAAATCGCTACCGCTCCGCTTGTCACTGAAAACTGGATTCGAGTCTAGACCGTGCATTCCTAAGCCGAACACGCACGATACAAAGCGAACACCTTATTACCCTACAAACGCGATATTCACATTGCATAAACTAAACGTTTTATAGTCAAACAAATATTTTAACATCAGCCAATTCATATACATATTTGAGAAAAAAAAATATAACAGCTTATGAATGTCCCACAGCTGGGCTAAATATTCCTCTCTTCTTGACGCTATTTCAATGTGGGATAAGTCTAAATACACATGTGCAAGAATTGTGTTATTTAAATGTGTGAAATATACTATAATACCTTTAAATATTATAATTATTAAAGTCAATATCGCATATGACATTCCAATATTTCACGATCGCCTTCTTGGTGAATTAAATGTAATTCTTGAAGTTTTACTGTAGTGATTAACGTATCAATCCAGAAGAAGACTAAAGTTGTATCCGCAATCAGAATAAATAAACATTGTTCGATTGTAAAAAATGTGATATTAAAATTACCTATAATTATATCTTAAGATAAATCTCAAGATATTTGAGATAAACGTGAACGTAATCGAGTCGAACTAGATTTAAAATAATTGAATCCAATCTAAAAGTATTGTTAAAGTATTGTATTGTTAAACGAGAAAATATATATAAAAATATATACTTTTCATAACAAAACATTACCCCTCTAAGATGGTCACTTATTATTCCACCAGCGTTTCACCAGCGTCACTATCGCCTGTATCACAAACGAGCAAACATTGTGATACAACAAATATCGGTTTTGGGGGTTGATTGACGTCGTATAAGCGAAACGAAAACACTTTCATCAATATTATACTGTTATATGTAAATATATATATATTTATTTATTTATTTATTTATTTAGTGTACAGGAAACAAACAGTGAAATAATTACAATAAAATAAAAAATATAAAACAATTCATAAACCAAAACAGTTTCCATTTATAAATTAATCATAAGTAATTACAAAACAAGACATTTTTTATATTTAATAGGTGCATGAAATTATATAATTCATTTATATAATTTAATTTAATATAAATTTAATTTTTAAATCAAGAAAACATAATTTAATAATAAATAATCAATTTATAATTAATTAATTAAAAATGCATGAGTAAATTAAGGCTCTTGAGAGTATAATATTTCTTTTACTTCCAGTTTGAATTTTTTAAGGGAGAGATGAAATATATCACATTCAATAAATGTTTTATTGTACTGTTTAGATGATCTATTAATAAATGCATTTGCTGCATATTTAGTCTTTGTCAATGGAAAATCAAAAATAGATTTATTGCGACTACCAGGGCGAGGACACTTGATATTTATTTTAGAAAGGAGATAAGGGGAATCAAATATGTTGTGGATAAATTTATATAAAAACACCATATCACGTTCAAGTCGTCTCTGTTCAGTTGTCGGTATCTTTTCTATTTGATTCAAATTATTTATAGACGAAAATTTTAAATATTTTAAAAACTTTTCCTGAATATTTTCGATGAATTCTATATATTTACTATACCGTAGATTCCAGACAGTGCAAGCGTATTCTAGAATAGGTCTCACAAATGATTTATATAAAAGAGCAAAAGTTGAAACACGCTTAAACTCTCTGGAAATCCTCAGCACAAATCCTAGCATACGAAACGCTTTAGAAGTTATGGAATTTATGTGTTCATCGAAAAGAAGTTTAGAATCGAGTGTTATTCCAAGATCTTTGACCACTGATACACGTTTTATATCATCTTCCTTAAATCGGTAGTTGTAAATGATCACTTTTCTTTTTCTGGTATATGTTATACAATTACATTTCTTTATATTCAAAAACAGCGAATTGGTAGTACAATAATCGCTAAGTAAGTTCAAATCTTTTTGCAGACTAATACAATCATCAACACTCTTAATAATTTTATAAGTTTTTGTATCATCAGCATATAATAGAAATTTAGAAGATGCAAATACCGAAACAACATCATTTATATATATATTAAAAAACAGTGGTCCAAGATGTGAGCCTTGAGGGACTCCAGATGGAACGGGTAGAAAAGATGAGCAATATCCTTTCACAGTAACGGCTTGACTTCTATTCAATAAATATGACTTGATCCATCTAAGGAGGTCACCATGTACACCGATGAACTCCATTTTTGCTATTAAGATAGAATGAGAGATTTTGTCAAACGCTTTGGAGTAATCGGTGTACACAACGTCCACCTGATATCCTTTGTCCATTGCAGTCAAAACATAGTCAGTGAATTCACACAAATTAGTTTCAGTTGATTTCTTGTTAATAAATCCATGCTGCTGGTCAATAATTATGGGACGTATGCTTGGAAAGATTTTGTCATAAATTATACGTTCAAAAAGTTTTGGAATTGAACTTAATTTCGAAATAGGACGATAATTTTTGATATCATGTCTATCTCCATTTTTAAAAATAGGCACAACATAAGACTGTTTCCAAATTGAAGGCATAGTACATGTATGAAGGGAAATACAAAACAATAAATGTAAAGGAATAGATATAGTCATATAGCATTTACTTAGAAAAAGAGGTGGTATACCGTCGGGTCCGCTACCTTTTTTAATATTTAAGGTTTTCAAATACTTACGAACATCAGCAAGTGAAATATCAACAGATGACAAATTAATTGTATTAGCATATCCACTATTATTTTGACTGTTACAGGAAAAATTGTTAAGATGTGTACTATGTTCAAAGGATGTATAGAAATATTCATTAAATAGATTGCTTATTTGCTGACCGTCACTTGTTGAGATATCGTTATAATATAGCCGCTCAGGTATGTCATTTGTATTCTGTTTGGTCTTGACAAATGTCCAAAAACACTTATATATATATATATATATATATGTATGACGGAATATATATGTATGGCGGTTTTTAATAAAAAGTACATAATATGTCAATGAGAGACGGGCCTGGTTGTTAGAACACGTTCACCTTAAATGTAATTTGCGGGTACAAATCCAGGCGATGTGCTAATTAATTTCGCACTAGGCTGAAGAAAAACACCTTGAAATGCTGTCATATGTTTTTATAATAACATCTAACCATTTGCCTTCCCTTTATTTAAAAAAAATACACATACATAAATATTATATAGAAAACGGCAAGCAATGGCCATGTTAAAGAGAGTGTAGTTAAGAGGAAGTCAGCTGTAACATACTATATATATGTTGTTACGTTGCGAACAAACGCCAATTTTAATTTGTCCGTTTTATTAAAAAAAAATACTTAAAGCAGTAAAGTATGATTTCATCCCAAAATCAATGAATACAGATGATAAAAAAATATATATTGAAAAGGTACACGTACAAAATACTTAAGTTTTATTGTTCTTATCTCAAAAACCGCTAACTGTTCCGTATAAGGTTACACGCAGTAAATAATGATCGGAATTCGAGCCTCGCTCGTAAAAGTAATGACTTCAATTTATTAGGTGCAGCGCTGTGAGCGATCGAACATGATAATTAAATATTTGTCATTTTAAATTGGATATAATTTTAATTTATAAAGAAGAAAAATATATAAATTTTCTTATTTATTCAAAGTATCTAGAAATTGTTTAATGAGTCGCGATGGCCCAGTTACTGCACTTGACTCTAATACTTATAATAAATGCATTGGATTTCTAAATTTTTAGAAATTTTTATTTTGTGTCTGGAGTTCTTTAAATTTTAAATATTTATTTATATTATTATCTTAAACGATGATTGGTATGCAATATAAATCAGAGTTATTAGTTTTCTTAATTTCTTCAAGTGTCACGTGATATCCAAGCACTCGAAGAAATAGCAGTGGTAAAAGCGACTCGGTGGTTCAAAATCAAAGTGACAGGAATGATAACGCTTTTACTTGCGGACTTGTCATTTTTACTGTAACTGAAAATAAATCGAATCAATGTTATTTAATAAAAGACTCGATTTGTTATCATTCGAAGACCCACGTAACCCACTGTGATGGAAAAGGGACAGTGGAATGAACCCGTGAACAATATTTTTCAATTTCAAATTGGGCCATTTGAGACTAATGTATTTATGTGTTATTCAAAATTGCAATGTTCCCGAGTCAATATAAATCAAATTATAAATCTCAAGTAATAGAAGAATACGTGTTTTATAATGCGTATCGGAAAATACTACTGAACCGATATACATAAAATTAATAACAGATGAGAGCGTTTCCAAGAAGGCTTAAGTGTACATGATTATTATATAATATTGTTTACTTTAGCCACGATATTATCTTGGTTTGTGATGGCTTTGTGCAAGCCTGGGTAGGTACTCATCACACATTAAGCAGCTAAATAGCAATACTTAGTATTGTTGTGTTCAGGTTTGAAGGGTGAGTGAGCCGGTGTAACTACGGCATAACATCTTAGTTCCTAAGGTTAATGGCGCATTGGCGATGAAAGGAATGTTTGGGCGTAGCTACTTAGCACCAGGTGACACATTGCTTGTCTATTTTATATAAAAAAATATGTAGAAGTAACTGCGCTTCCCAGTCTCACCAATTTCATTTTTTGTCATATTTTAATAAGTCATTCATTTACAAGAATCATACAAAGTTGTTTAACCTATTTTTTTATTCTGTACCAAAATTTTATTTGAAAAAAAAAACCCAGAAGTAAATTAAATTGATCTCCCATCTTACAAACACTGCAGAGGTAGTGTTGTTCGCCTTAAAAGCTTATCCCGGATAAAGGTGGCGCCGGGACTGTTCACGTGGGATCCGTTATTAAAGCTCTCATTGTATGTGGCTTTGCCTTTAACAACAGAGATTCCGGGATTCACCTATTACTGTCCAGTGAGATGCTGTATAATTCATATTTGGACTCGAAAAGAAAATTGGAGTTTTTTAATGTTTTGCAAGAGAAACAGATTGTGATATATAAAATAATTTTAGAGTAAATTCGGCGAAATGTTTCCAAAAATTTTTGGACTGGCCTTAAATCCTTCCTAGAGTTATTCACAATAGTATTCGCTGAGTGGTCGAAGTTCATAATCATTAATGAAAATTTGTAGAAAACATAATATGAATTTGTATGCTTGTAACAGTACTTGTAGTAGTAATTGTTGTACAGATTCCAGATTCACAATTATAAAACTATTTGTCATTTTTATTCTGATCTTATTTCCATTTTTTTTTATTTATAACTCTAGTCTAACTAAAGTACGATAAGAAAAAAAAAAAGAAAATCGTTTGACAAACAGAAGCAAAAAGATCTACATTGCTGCGACTATTTTTATATATAAAGTATCTCTGTATTGATTGCTATTTACATACAAGTATAGATAGTGACGTAAAAAAGGGTAAATGAACTTTATTACCAACAACCGAACGTGTACATTTCGAAAAACATAAACGCTTTTGTTGAATAAAAACACAAGTACGATGTCTCTAAATCGTGACATTTTCGTTTGAATAAGGCGATAATACTCGATTACCATTTATGGCCCTACTAAGTGTTTGGGGCGAGTTACGTTCGAGGTGTTTCATATTTATGGCATAGGAATTGGATATAAAAGGGCCGAGATGATAATGTATGTGAATATTTTAATTTTATATTTGATTTAATTTAATACTTCATGTGTATTCATGCTTCTAAATTTAATGCGGGTGAAACTTTTTCTTATATAATCATACTGGTTTCTGCCCGCGGTTTCGCCCGCTTGTAAGGGTATGTGTAAGGTACTTTATGTCTTTTGCATATGTTGTATTTTTTTTGTTGTGTAAAAGCACAACAAAAAAACAAACAAACTAACTCACTTTTGCATTTATATTATTAGTAAGGATTGTTTATAATTTGATTGTAGTTAAATATGGGTCGAAATTATAAATAAATATAATAATAAAAAAATATTCAATTCACACAAAAAAACAAAAAACATAATATACGTTTTAAAATATTTAAAAGCGTCCGAAATAAAATATTTGACAGATTTTAAAATATTCCTTATATATTTCATTTTATACTGGAGCAGAAAAATAACACGTAGAACGCTTATCCGGATATATATATCGGATGTTGAATACGATCCCTCTACTCTAAGACTTTAAGCACCCTACGCGTATATATACTACGAGTATATACGGTTTCAAGGGAATTCACCACTAAGAGACTGAATTATAACATTTTAGAAGTTGAAAGATCATTACATCATATCATATCAATCATCCTACCTTATTTAATGTTACGTTCCTTTTCCTGCTTCCCCCTTCCTTCTTAAGTCCACGCGAGCTGGTTCTCGATGTCACCGACTAACTGTGACATCAATTCCATCGCGAACAAAGAAATTTGGCAACTCCTTTCTTTGTCGCACTTCCAAAAAATGAAATTCCTTACCAGCTCACGTGTTCCCCTCCTCTTACAACCCGGGTTCCTTCAAACGAGGCGTGAAGAGGCATCTTGCGGGCCGGCAAGGCGAAGGCGGCTAGTGCAGAACGTTTTTCCCGTCTGTACTGGCCGTCGTCGCGTTTGGACTCTACTACCACTTACCAACAGGTGGAGTAGAGTCATTTGCCCTCCCGGCGAATATAAAAAAAAAAAAAATACGTGCCTCATCGGTCTAGTGGCTAACCTATAAATCTGAGGTCCTGACTTCAAGCCCCGGCCTAGTTAAAAGTTAAGCCGTCGAGAAATACTCAGCTTGAAAATCGGTGTAAGTTGTATTGTGTATATGTATATATATAAAAATATGTAAGCAATTTTGAACAACCTCAAGGATAAGAAGAGCAAGTCCATTATCTACTATCTCTTTCTTCGTTAGGTTGAAAATCCGATCGAAAGAAGCAAGCGCATGTTCTCTATAGCCTATTCCACCAACAAGAATAGTAACAACAAATAAAAAACTTTCACAATGAATTAACGCGATATCATTGGTCGGTATCTTGAATAATCTATGATTTTCATTATGGCATCTTAAATGTTAAAGCCGAGATGGCCTAGTGGTAAGAACGCGTGAATCTTAAGCACCACTGAATTTTCATGTGCTTAATTCATCTCGTGCTTGACGGTGAAGGAAAACATCGTGAGGAAACGTGCATGTGTCTAATTTCACTGAAATTCTGCCACATGTGTATTCCACCAACCCTCATTTTAGCAGCGTGGTGGAATAAGCTCCAAACCTTCTCCACAAAAAAAAGAGGAGAGTAGGCCTTTAGCCCAGCAGTGGGACATTCACAGGCTGTTACGGATCTTAAATGTCAGGTAGTTGTCATTGAAACTTTGGAAGTAAAAATAAAGTGGATATAAATATTTTAGTGTAATAGTGTTTGTAATACATAATATAGCAGAGTTATTAGCAAATCGCATGTATTTTTTGTTGGCTTTGTTTCTTTTTCGATCAAAATAAATTCGACGAGTTCTCTGACTCACATTTGTAAATTGTGTGCATTAAAGAAAATAAAATAGTAAGTAAATAAAAAAAGTAAAACGAAAAAAAAAAACAAATTTTTATTACCTCTGAATCTAGGCTTATAAAATATCCACTAAAAACTCGTACTATACCTCCTATAAATACAACATAAATATCATTTAATATCAAATATATCAAGCGCACTGAGTTAGCATTTACAAATGACAATTAATCTTATAATGGGATTAGTGACATAATGTAACATTCTGATAATCAAAGTGACAATTAATGTAGACAAGATGAGGTGCAGTGGTAGTGGATTTCCTTTATTAACTATTGATGTACTTATCTATACTAAATCCACCATGCTTATATCCCCACCACTTTTTAGCGAGATTTTACGGTGCTGATTGTACCAGAAAACACACTAAAACTAGCGGTATTCTCTCCAACATTCAGTAACACGGGATCTTGCTTCGGTGACGATCCGACAGTTGGTCTATGGGTTTCAATGCGAATGTTTATCAGGGTTGAGTTTCCCAAAGCAGCATATTAGATCAACAAACATTCTTATTTTATATCCTGTGTGTGAGGTATTTAATTTATGAAATATGCAAAAAAACTGCACATTTAAAATGAAAGCATGCACAAACAAGATTTAAATTAATATCCAAATAAAAATAATTTATTATATAATAAATAAGTTTTTATTTCTCCTCACAAAAACAAGACATTATATTTTTATTATAAAGAACATTAGTGAATATGGACCAACTGATAGAATGATACATATTTCAATTGAAATAGGTGTACTCTCTAGAAATTTCTACGTCGAAGAGATTTGTTTACGCTTTGATACACGACTGAATAGTAAAATATAATTAGTATTTACGGTACTAATCATATTTCATGCAGCGGCGAGCACACTCGTAACAATTATGTTTAAATTGAAAGCGAGATCTAATAACAAATGAATAGATGTACAATTTTTTTTTTGGAGCTTATTCCACCACGCTGGTCCAATGCCGGTTGGTGGAACACACATGTGGCAGAATTTCATTGAAATTAGAAACATGCAGGTTTCCTCACGATGTTTTCCTTCGTAAAGACAAATTAAGCACCTGAAAATTCAGTGGTGCTTGCCCGGGTTAAAACCTACGATCATCGTTTAAGATTCACGCGTTCTAACCACTGGGCCATCTCGGCTATACCAACGCTCATGAACATGGAATTCTGTCGAATAACATTAAACATGATTGTAGTTCATCAAATTTATAAGCTGTGTTATTTAAATAAACTCTTGATTAGCCGATTTACTTGTTATTTGAGCAAATACCGCTGTGTTTCCATATGCTGAGTTAGTACATTTATTATTTATATACTGTTCAGCTTCAGCATAAATAAAACTCGTCCACAAATCAAAAATCATCATCGTATATATCATTCGATTAAAAAATATCTGCGACTTCTATCATCCATATACTTCAGATTTGCCATTATGGGACTCGGCGAACTAATATTCCGAATTAAGGGATAGTTTACTTCAATATATTGCTGATCTCGTATAAATTTATGTATATAATATCCTCCTGGTTTTGATTTGCAATCTAATATGGATGGAAAGAGTGCAAGAGAAGGACAAACAACAAATTCTTTCTAACTTTTTTATCACTGATAACACTTGCATACTTCCTCATATCTGCTTATTATTTTTTTTGTCCTTATTATAATGACTGACTTTATTAAATTAAACACGCATAGTTTGAAAAATCATCTGATCTTCAGCTTCGCTTTAAGAAATATTTGGTGACCAAAGTAACCTTTACCGATAAAACTTTTCAAAATCTTTCCGTATTCTAATAATATCAAGTTTAAACGAAGGGAATATTTCATTTTCTATGTAATACAAACATATAAGAAGTATAAAAGTACTTATCTAAAATATTACTATTTAGCGGCTTTGTAACACAAGGGACATATCTTAATTTACATGCATAGCGACAACATGGCGACTCAAATGGTTTATAACATTTCCTAAGACCCATAGACATGAGTACTTGAAGATGCCTTCCAAAAATTTATAAAAAACTATCATATAATTTGCTTAACACATTCATTTTGTATACAATGAAGATAATTATTATAATGTCGTCATTCATAACTTTTACCGCGTAACAGAGAATTAGTTTTTTAATTTGATTTTGTGATTTTATAAAATAAACGACAACTTTTATGCATAAAATAAATATGAGATTAAAATTCTCGGTAAATGGTGAACGGTAAAAAATGTAATTGCTTTGAAGCGAGCGAATAAATATTGGTAATTATTATTATTTTTTACATCGAGTACAACTAGCTGCTTACAACTAGTTATTATGTTAATATACAAAAGCAAGTATTACGGAATTTTCAAAGAATGTCTATGACCTAAAAAATTTAGGCGATGTATGCTTATAAAATGTTTACAAAACCGCAACAACGTCCTCCGTGGTTATTTAAGTAATCTTATGCATAATACTAACATTTAGAGACTTTTTAAATAAAATATTATACAAAGTGCGGCTTTGTGATCTTTGCTTTCACGTAAAATATTTATTGTGTGTGTGTTGATTGCTTCGTTGAAACAGTGGCTCACAAAAGGTCACAGATCTCGAGATCCTGGGTTCAAATCCCAAGACGGACCAAAAAAGTTTTTGAGTTTACCTGGCGCTTAAAGTCACTTTGTTATATATAATACATATAACAAAGTATATATATATATAATTAAGTAAACATTTATCTTGCATGAAAATCATTTGCAATTTTAACTTCCTTTTTCATCTATGTAGATACAAAGTCTTATATATCTAGTGATATACATTACTTGCAAATAAGATTTTAATATAGTGTGATAAGTCAATTTCGTTTGGTTTAATTTATTGATCAAAATAACATGAAATTCACACTTGTCATGCCAATAGTCCAACTTTAATGTTTTTTTTTTTTATAGAATAGGAAGGCGGACGAGCATATGGGCCACCTGATGGTAAGTGGTCACCAAACGCCCTTAGACATTAGCATTGTAAGAAATGTTAACCATTGCTTACATCACCAATGCGCCACCAACCTTGGGAACTAAGATTTTATGTCCCTTGTGCCTGTAATTACACTGGCTCACTCACCCTTCAAACCGGAACACAACAATATTAAGTATTGCTGTTTTGCGGTAGAATATCTGATGAGTGGGTGGTACCTAATGTTATGTAATGTGGGCGAACTTGAGTGCGTTACTCTTCTAAGTAAACTTAGTTCTTACATAATAAAGTTATATACTAAAACCTCCAAAATAGACTGATTTTTGTAATATATCAGTTTTCAGTTAAGCACTATAAAAAAATCCTTTCATTATTATTACAGATTTCTTTCATTTCAATAAATACTATCTATAACTATAACTTATGATGTCAAAATGAAATTTTCTTTATTGTTTGTTGTGTTTATTTACTTATTTACGACGTGTTTTTTTTTCAATAAATTTGTAATTTATAGTTTGTGTTTATTTTATTTTTTTCTTATATTTTTTTTTTAATTTAATTATGTTTGTGGATTAAACAATAAAATTAAATAATGATTTTAGATAAAGTATATTTTTAATTTGAATTTTAGAGAAATTAAATTTAAAATGAAATTTATTGAATGTTCAAACTACGTCATTAGACTTTCTGTGTGAATACAATACCGCGTTAGTTACCTGATACTTCAAGGCTGCCTTTGTTTAGCTGGATAGCAGGTTGCTGTCATTTATTTTGTTTGCATCGGAATCCAATTATCGATTTATATTTTAGAACAATATGACTTAAATTTAGAAGATGTACGCTTATAAAATGTTTATAAAACTTTTTCTTCGTTGTTATTTAACTAATCTTGCATAATACTAACATTTGTGTGTACAATATTGATAAAATGGTATAATTGATATGTGGATTCAATAAAACAATAAGAAAGTTTATCTTTTTTTTTTATAGAATAGGAAGGTGGACGAGCATATGGGCCACCTGATGGTAAGTGGTCACCAAACGCCCTTAGACATTGGCATTGTAAGAAATGTATTGTAAATCTGTACTTTTAACGATACATTTCTTATTCTAATTAATTGCGCATTCACGCGACTAATGAGACCTAGGCCGAAGTGTTATACTTCGACCGTCAAGACATTTTTGCTAGTTTGCATGTAATATTTTATAGTGTGTGTACAGTACAGTAACAGTAACAGCCTGTTAATGTCCCACTGCTGGGCTAAGGCCTCCTCTCCCTTTTGAGGAGAAGGTTTAGAGCTTATTCCACCACGCTGCTCCAATGCGGGTTGGTAGAATACACATGTGGCAGAATTTCAATGAAATTAGACACATGCAGGTTTCCTCACGATGTTTTCCTTCACCGTTAAGCACGAGATGAATTATAAACACAAATTAAGCACATGAAAATTCAGTGGTGCTTGCCCGGGTTTGAACCCACGATCATCGCTTAAGATTCACGCGTTCTTACCACTAGGCCATCTCGGCTTATATAGTGTGTGTATTATTATCTAATTATTATAATTACTTTAAATCGATTTATAATATTAAAATTATAATTTTGAAATTTTACTGTCATTCGTTAATTGTATTATTCGTAATGTTGTTAATTTATTTTATTGTGTCTGTTATTTAATATATAATATACAGAGAAAGGAATTTCGTACCAACCGGATGTTTCACGATACTTCTTAATTCTGTACACTTTTTAGAGGTGTCTTTCGGACATTATTTATAACAGCTTATAAACAATTAAAATATAGCTTAACATAAATAACTAATATAAATGCGAAAGAAATTCTCCGTTACGCTTTCACAGCTAAACTACTGGACCGATTATGATGAAATTTGGTATAAGAGCAAGTTTGAACCCCAAGAAATGACATAGGTCACTTTTTTATACTTCACTGCCCCCCTGTCCGAAGTTGCGAAAACAAGTTACTACTCATAAGTATATCTCATGCTTGTCATCTATATGATATTTTATAGTAAAAATAACCCTAAATTTGGACATGTACTTCAAATTTATGATCGGAATTTATTATAGAAATAAATATCAAAGAACGATATATCGGTTTTCAGCATCGGAAATTATGTGTTTTATTCAAATAAAAAAGCTTTAAACTATATTTGTTACGATTATTTAGGAACATTTTTATTATGTATTTCACACTGACATAACAACCTTTCAATTTGATAGCGAATGAAGAGCATTCGCGCTACCTGGTAACTGATTGGTGGGTTAATGGCTGATTTACATATGCGCGATTTTCAACCAATAGTTCTTGAACAAATTGCTATTTCGCATGCGAAATTCGAATATCAAAATATCATAAATTGTATAAAACAATTGTTTCATTTGTTTTTTATGAAAATGGAACGATATACTTCGTAGAAAAACATTTACATATGAAATGTATTATCAAAACTCATTTTTATTAGCGTTTGACGACGATCTTTATTATGATATGTAATTTTTTATTTGAATACATATCAAAGTATCTCGTATGGGTATTGTCTTTCTATGATAATATTATGAGTATTTTAAGATAGTGTTTATTGCTCTGATTTAAACTACAACAAAATTTTTTTTTTGGGTTTTTTAGTTCCGCCTGGGTGGATCTATCCCTAATGATTTCACCAAGTTCAAACAGCGAGACTGCATTGCTATGTTCCTTTTTGAATCACAATTGAGTTAGTAAGTCAACTTTCTAAGATTACATGGCTGGTGGACTGTATTATTTTATCTATTGTAGTAAATTATTTAATGGTAATTGCTTATCACCGTCTATATACATTTGCATTGAAAGAAATGATAACCATCCTGCTGTTTGGCGGTAAAATAAATGATAAGTGGGTAGTACCTAAACACTCAGGCTTTCACAAAGCCTAACTACCACCAAAACATAAATTTATTACGCGTATGATGTTTCATCGTGAGCGTTATTAGTTTCTCCAAATCAGCTCGCATGACGTCAATGAAACTTGATATCCCTTCGCGAAAAATAAAATACATACTTATTACATATATTTTATTTTATTTATTGACATTATTTTTGTTCAAATAAAGTATAAATAGACTGAAACGCCTTATAATGTATGGTTAAATGCACATGAAACCAATCGAAATAACGAGAAATGGGAATTGAGACGAATCATATCTCAGAAAAATCAAGTAATTATCAATATTAAAGTCTTACAATTTCCCACTATAAGTTTAAAAAAATGATTAGTCATAAAGATTTCTCTCATCGAAATATTGATATGCTTAAAATTTTAAAACTACGCAAAATAGGGTTGCCACTTTGTGCAATATTGACCTGCTCTTACTGCACCTGCAATACCATTGATATTGTCTATCGATATAAAATCGTCAAATTCTTTATTCAACTAGGCATAAACACCGTTGAAGCGTTTTGTTACAGGATCAAATTAAATGTAAAACTTCAAATGGTTTGCAATGTATTTAGGAAGAACCGGTAAGAAACTCAGTTACTCTTTTTCTCAAATGAGAGACGTAGTATCCTATATATATATCCGCTTACGCAAAGTGATACACATTTTTGAAAACTTCGAATATATTTATCATTATTTATATTCACAATATATTTTTTAATAAAAATATTTGCTGTACAGACAATCAATTTTATAATAGAAGTAATTAGAATAAGTATAAGATACTTTAGCATAGAAGATTTCCAGACGTTTGGAATAAATCCAGGAATAAAAACAAGGATAGCAGCCCTGGTATACATTAAGAACATCTTTTAACCGTAAAAATCAAAACTGGTCATCACGTCTTCCATAAAATTACTCGCCATATATTTATATCTTTGATCGATATCCCAATTTAAAAGATTTCATCAACGTCTGAATTTCGGACGAAAAAAGGAAAATTTGCATTTTGTCGGCTAATCGATTCTCGTTGCGTAGCTATCGAGATTAAGGAATCGAGTTTTTCGCTCGGACCACGGATAAAGATCTCTTGTTACACCGAATCGAACTTTATAATTAATTTTAGTAATATTTCTATTTTTATTAACAATTTAATTTTTTAAAGAAAATTATGAACCTTACAATTGTGTGTCCTTGCATAAAAGATTTTTGAATATCTAATCGATATTATTCTCATTTTTATAAGCCGCTCAAAGTAACGCTGTATAGTTTATATCTTTTCCAATGAAAAAAAAAGATGATCAGAATATCTAAGTGGCCGAATATCTTGGGCAATTGTAAGCCGATATGATCCAGTTTCTTTTATAGCGTAAATATTTTGAATGCTGCTACGGTGTGAGAGTTGGTTTGAGGCAGTCGCTTCACCTCCTTTAATACGGGTTCTCCGCTTCTTACGAAACTTTTTTCGCCCTAAAATCGCTGATGGCCATTTTGATGTTGTTTACTACGGGACTTCAACTTTTGTTATCTTTGCAAATCTCGCCTTGTTTTTTTTAGATCAATTGTTTTTTTTTCTTTTTTTTGTGAACGACAAGACCGGAAAGTTATTTAGGAACAATAATATTATTATTAATAATGATAGACTAAGCTTTTAATTATTTCAAATATGAAGATGATAAAAAAATATTATTATGTAACGGTCTTCCGTTTAATGTTTGTCAATTTAAGTTACATTACGATTAAAAAAATAACTGGTCTGTAAATGTCCCTATACTGGTCCAGGTTTTAATGAAGAGCTAATTCAACTACGCTGGTGCATACGGAATACATATGTTGTAAATTTCATACGACACATATTTTTCACTATATTTTGCTTCACCACATTTACGATTACGAAGTGCAAATAATCATTACAGTCAAGATTAAAAAAAATAAACTCACATCCTCTGTCTGGCCGTCATCTTTAGTCTTCAACATATTTTTTTTTATAATATTGCAAAATGAATCACAAAGTATTTTAAATAAAGAATGTTTAAGATTCTATTCAGATAGTTTCTTAATGATATTATAAGTATATGCGCTCTTCTCTGAAATGTTTATTAAACAGCAGTCAAAACATATTAGATTATGTATGCACTTAATTGAATTACGAGATGCGTGCTCAATTTGCATCGTCGAAACTTGACGCATATGCGATTAGGGCATGCATAAATTGTTTATTACTTAGCATATTAAGCCTTTGAGCCAGCGTCACCAACCATATACAACATAATGCTGATAGATCAGAGGATCTAGGATCCTGCACTGTTCTGTTTTAGATGATTGTAGGTTAGTCGGTATTTTTCGATATACAGTAACAGCCTGTGAATGTCCCACTGCTGGGCTAATGCCTCTCCCTTTTGGGAAGAAGGTTTAGAGCTTAATTTTTGATATAGGAATAAAATATTTATAATATCCTGTATTGCAGGCATATCTAAAAAATGAAAATAAATGTATAAGAAACACCAAAGGCACTGATAACACGTCTGTGTAAATATAATTATAGAAAGCTTAAAAAAACATGATCATTAAAATATATATTTCGATAATAAATAAATATATAGTTCGATATGTAACTTATTTACGTGTAAAAAGTTTTCCCGCCTATCTGGACTGGTGGACTGGATTGGATCATCATGGAGTAATTTAGCCGCCAACAGCAAAACAGTTCCTGTTTGTCTGGGGTCTGATTGAGTACAAATACAGGCACACTAGAGATGACATCTCAAAAACTATTGGTGCAGTAAATAATTTATTAATCTCCTAAATATATATTATCTTTTTTGGCGTGTATCTACGCTATTTGAGCGCAAAATATTCTGCCAATGTCACGTATACAATAGATGACACATATATGAGATTATTCGGTTTAAAATTTTGAATCGTTTAATGATGAAAACTATGTAATTCTCCAGTAGATATCTAGAACAATATAATAACTTAAATATAAATAGACAGTAACAGCCTGTAAATGTTTCACTGCTGGGCTAAGGCCTCCTCTCCCTTTTTGAGGAGGAGGTTTGGAGCTAATTCCACCACGCTGCTCCATTGCGGGTTGGTGGAATACACATGTGGCAGGGTTTCGATGAAATTAGACACATGCAGGTTTCCTCACGATGTTTTCCTTCACCGTCAAGCACGAAATGAATTATAAACAGAAATTAAGCACATGAAAATTCAGTGATGCTTGCCCGGAATTGAACCCACGTTCATCGCTTAAGGATTCACGCGTTCTTACCACTGGGGCATCTCGACCTATATATAGACAGTACTTAATAGTATCCAGTTCAGTTTTGAATGTTGTCTTAATACTGGCAAGAGACATAACATTTAAAATCCTACAATTGCAAGTCGTAGTTCAAAAAAAAAAGAGGAGTAAATGTTCTACTAAGCCGAGACCTTTCGTCTGGATGTTGTTTGGAGCTTGTTCCACGCTCTGGTCCAATTCGATTTACTGGATACGATGGCCAAGAAAAGATGAGTAAACATCGTGATAATCCATATTTAGGCTCGTAATCTAGATATATAAAGATCACATGGTTCCTAATAAGTCACTTCGGTTTTTTTTTTAGTTTACAAAAAAGTTTTAAGTAAGACATTTGAATATTAATAGTCAAAGGTGACATTTTCGACCAGATTCTAATCATTACTTTCCTATATATAAATGCTTGTTAATCGTCCAGTCTTCGCTCAGAATTTGATAAGAAAAAAAAATGTATTTTGGATAGGATTTGCGTAAAATCCGTTCTTAGTGAGCGTCTACGTAAGAAGGAGTAACTGTGACAAATTTCAAGTCAATCGGACGGATAGTTTAGGAGATCTTGTCATGAGTGGTATTTCGCTTATATATTTACAAAACTATTCTTAATTCAACGATATTTAAATGAATAATTAATCTTTATAACATCAAAACACGTAATCCAAGGTTCCCTTGCCATAACAGTAACATAGTCAGATCAGCATTATATTTTACTGGTGGTAGGGCTTTGTGCAAGCTCGTCTGGGTAGGTACCACCCACTCATCAGATATTCTACCGCAAAACAGCAATACTTGATATTGTTGTGTTCCGGTTTGAAGGGTGAGTGAGCCAGTGTAATTACAGGCACAAGGGACATAAAATCTTAATTCCCAAGGTTGGTAGCGCATTGGCTATAAGCGATGGTTGACATTTCTTACAATGCCAATGTCTAAGGGCGTTTGGTGACCACTTACCATCAGGTGGCTCATATGTTCGTCCACCTTCCTATTCTATAAAAAAAAAAAAGCATTGCTAAATCAATCCCGATTTCCTCTCAACTCAGCCTCTTAATTTAGCTATGAAGATTAATAAATAAAATCCCGATAAAGCCATGACAATACGCTCTCGATATATATATACGGTAATTTTATTTAGCGAACAAATAAAATTCTTGCATCGTTTAATTCACGTCAGCGTATCCCATACACATCGGGATCGTATATTGTATTTAAAGCCGGGAATCGAACCGGCGCATTAATCCAATCGGCCCCTTTTGTTTTGTCTCGGCTTTATTTATGTCGGAGTGCCCATTCGATACCGATTCTTGCCTTACGTGGATACAGGGATGTATCCGAGAGGTAATTTTTATATATTTCTATTTTATTAAAAGGTTATTAATAAGCGGTGAAAATAAACTGTTATATATTTTATGATATATATAGGTTCTATAGAATTTATTACTTTTAAATATATATAAATTTAATATAAAATTATGAGTATTTAGTTGCATCAACAAATTAATTTTGTATTGACATGCGTATAACGTCATATTGTTAAATATAGTAAATTTAACTAACATTACATTGAAAACGAATATATGTAGTTATAAGACATATTTACTTTGTAGTAATTGAATTACCTGGATAAGCGAATGGAAGTTAAAAGGTAAACGTAAAATAAAAAACTTATGTTTCTATTGTTCAAACTAACTGTAATTCTTAGAAGATTCGTAAGGAAAATAAATACAATATACGAAATTAAATTAAACATAAGTGTGGAATTTATTTTTGTTTCAGAGCAAATAATACATATGCAATAAACGGTACTTATGTCAAAAACATTTCATCAAAAACCGCATTCCGAATGAATTCACATTCAGTGGTAACAATGATATAAAGAAATCAAACGAAATTTATTTATATTCATTTCAAAATTTTTTATTCGAAACCCAAAAAGAGCTTTATTTTTCACTAAAAAGTAAAATACATAGTATTGTTTCCATGAACGGATTTCGTCGCAAAAAATTATCCCCAAATACGGCCCTGTGTAAATTCAATTTATAAATTGTCATTCTGCGTTATTTATGCTTTATTTGTACTAGAATTTTTTTTATTGAACATCAACATTATATTGAACGAAATAGTTTTCATATTTAAAATTTCTACATATTTATATGTCGAATTTATAGGTAGTTTTGTTTGTAGCTTAACTTAATGCCCGGTTTACGTTATTCCAGTCCAGCGATCTAGTCTAGTACTGGAAAAATGTAAACCGGGCATAACTTGCTTGATAGTATAAATATAGTTATGAATAAAAATTTAAAAGATTGGTATTGTTTTACTAATTTTATTCACGTGATATTTGCACTAAACATACAATAATGTGCACGAATAAAATGGACGAATTTTAGAAAGTACATCATCAAGTGACATATGTTTTACGTATAGTAAATATTAAAAATATAATTTATTTACATTTGGTCGACGTCCTAAAATGCCTTTTAAATTTTAAATCAACTACAGCACAGACATTTAATTTCCCGTTGTAATAAACCAGCGTCTCGAGCAGTTGTCAAAGACTAAACAGAAACACGATAAAGAGCATAGACATTTAATAAAACCTGTCATTAGATCCGAGATGGCCCAGTGGTAAGAACGCGTGAATCTTAACCGATGATCGTGGGTTCAAACCCGGGCAAGCACCACTGAATTTACATGTGCTTAATTTGTGATTATAATTCATCTCGTGCTTGACGGTGAAGAAAAACATCGTGAAGAAACCTGCATGTGTCTAATTTCACTGAAATTCTGCCACATGTGTATTCCACCAACCCGCATCGGAGCAGCGTGGTGGAATAAGCTCCAAACCATCTCCTCAAAAAGAGGAGAGTAAGCCTTTAGCCCAGCAGTGGCACATTCACAGGCTGTTACGGACATTTATGCTGTACAGAGATTGGAATTATGAACTAAGAGAAAATCATCTAAGACCTTTCAATATAAACTTACTTGCAACATGGCCGGGAGTTCATTCACCTTTGTTTTTTCTTATTCATGTCCTTGCATGCACGTGTAACAATAGCAATAGATAGTGGTCAAGACAAACTAAATATTGTTAACTTTATTGCCGAAATGAATAATCAACCTTACCTTATATATAAATTTAATCTAGCATCTGATCGACAGAACAATATTTTTCAATAAGATATATTTAGATGCATGATCATACACTATAGGTGAAAAAATGTTTTATTGATAACAATTAAAGTACTAGGTTAATACACGTTACTGGGTACCCCACTCTTAAATAAAAATTCAAAAGGTATTTTGTATTTTAATGATAGCAAAGCATGTATTTCTTCCAAAGCTGATTGCTAGTGTGAAAAATTCATACTTTATATATCAAATATCATACAAATATTCAGGGGGCATTGTTAATATTTCTTACAGTGCAAGTTTCTACGAGCGGTGGTGACCACTTACCATCGGATGGCCTTTTTAAAAGTCTGAAAAAGGCACACATCATTATTAGAAAAAATGTTTTGAAAAGTAAATTGGGTCGCTGGAAAAAAAGTATTATATAAAAAAATTCAGACCACGCAAAATATAGGACTTCGTAATCATGCAAATAACCCGAAATAAATTTGTTTTCGAATTGATCTAATATT
The DNA here is from genome assembly GCF_905147045.1 of Nymphalis io. Taxonomy (NCBI): domain Eukaryota; kingdom Metazoa; phylum Arthropoda; class Insecta; order Lepidoptera; family Nymphalidae; genus Nymphalis; species Nymphalis io. The sequence continues at coordinate 7,636,001 of NC_065911.1, forward strand.
TTGTTTACGCGCCTTTCAATAATAATTTGGTTTTTGGAAAAAGTAAAGCTTTTAAACCACCACAGCTGGGTTATGGCCTTTTGAGGTTTGAAACTTATTCTACCACGCTGCCCCAATGCGGGTTGGAGGATACACGTGTGACAGATTTTCATTGAAATAAGACACATGCACGATGCGTTCCTTGATCGTCGACCACGAGATGAATTATAAACACAAATTCAGCACAATGAAAATTCAGCGGTGCTTGCCTGTATTTGAAACTGGAATCATCGGTTAAGATTCACGTGTTCTAACCACTGGGCCATCTCAGCCTGATATCATAATTTCAGTTTATGATATGCCAAAGATACAAATAGAAGTTCTAACTTCTAAATTATAATAATTATTCAACAACCTTATTTAGGCCATTTCGTAAAAGAAACTAGAGTTTGATAAGAAACTAGCAAAACCAGACAGATGTCCTGCCTTTGTTTTTTTTTTTAATATCCTGGGACATTATTCACACACGGCCATCTGATTCCAAGCTAAGCAGAGCTTGTACTATGGAAAACAGGCAACTGATATACTACATATACTACTTTTCTTTTGTAAATACATACTTATACACATTCATGCACACAAATGTCTGTCCTGGGTGGGAATCGAGACCCACAACCTTCGGCGTTAAAGCAAGTATCTACCAGCCACGTATATATACGTATACATAGCATATATCAATTGTTATGGTAGAAGTTGATGTGCTGCAGCGCAATCTAGCGGCGAGTTACAGTAAAGTGGATACTATAAAAAAGTTATTCATGAAACAATACATAATAGAACCAATTTTGATAATGATCAGCCAAACGGCGTCGAAGACTGTTAATATCATACAGGTGTACTAGTCTCTATTTTAATATACAGCTACCCGCCACTGCTTCGCACGGGTAAAATAAGGTTCTATATAAGACGTCTTTTTATGGTAATACATATATACTACTGGTTTACGAGACGCACGCCAGTGAAGCTTCAAGACGGGAAGATTTTTTACGACATCTTCAACCGTCACCGTTATAATTCAGTCAATTTACGCCAAACTTTAATGAATTAAACACCTGAACTCCTCATGAATCACTCCATTGGTGAAAATCGTATTAAAAACCGTTCGACAGTGGTTTAGAAAAACAGACGCGTTGAAGGACTTTCTTTTTTAATACGTACTGATATAACAGTAAAAAAAAATATTTAAATTTAATATAACTATCATGAAATAAACCATAAAATACTAAACACTGCATCGGTTTAAAGTTATGGTAAACAAGATAGAAGACATCACGTTTAAACTCAGAACTGTAGTTAAAGTTTGCGAATAAACCGCACTAGATAAAGTTAGTATAATTCCTGCTTCTTGTATAAATAGAGATTTCATTCGGTTTTAGAGAACAGATATATACTACCTACTCATTTATTTTAAATTAAGAATAAGTAATCATACTGTCAAATTGAGAAGAATATGTGCACATAGGTATATGTACGCCGAGATGGCCTAGTGGTTAGAACGCGTGATTCTTAACCGATGTGGGATACACAAAACATGAATCTTAGAGCAAAATCAATCGAAAAAAAAATTGGTATTTTTTTTTTATTACGAATGCGCTGTATATAATCAACCTTAATATTATTTTTACTTTGTTTTTTAAAATTATTTTGTTTACTTCATTTAATTTTTTAAACCATCATTTTATTACCAATTTCTCCTATTTATAATCAAGTCGCAGAATTTCTTAGTAAAAAAATTACTCAACATTTTGAATTTATGGACGTCACTTGGAGGAGATAAAAATTCAAATGACAGAGCTTTAAACCGTCATAATTCTACCAGAAGACTACATGTACTTTATTCATATTTACGTATATATAAATCTCATCATTTTTGTCTGTTTCTAAAACTGATAAAGTTGACGAATTTTTGACAATTTTAAAAATGGAATAATTTTCAGAAAAATATTACTAACAAACTATTTTTTGCAAAGGCATCTTCTAAAAATGATCAAATACACACAATAAACATACTGAAATAAAATTATGTCAAAGATATCAACTTATGATCAAAATTGTCTTTCAATGTTATGCTTAGCATTCATAAAATCGAAATGAAAACAAAACTTTTGCATCATTGATGACGACGTATTGGTAATACTGGAGTTGTATTCCGAATAAAAACATCAAATAAAACAATGTATTGTGCAAGTAGACATAATCTAAGAGCAACTTTTTGGAAACTTTGGTACCTGTATAAGTTAAGCCTTTATGCCAAAGATTCACTAAAACATGATATCCAATAACAACTTTTAATTTATATTCCATATTTAAATTTACCCCAAAGAAACAAGTTTTTCTTAAAAAAAATGTATATTTTGAATAATGGTTCTTATAAACACCATAGTAATATATATCTAGACATATGTTAAGGCTCTCATCAGATCTAACTCTCTTGTTCCAACTAAATCAGTAAGATCATAAAGACGCAAGTTTCTTTGTTTATTCTTGAAGTAAAACCGAATCTGATTCTAGTTTTGAAAACAAAGCCGTTGAACCGTATTAAAATTCAAAACGTCAAGGGGACTTGCAAAGTAATCCGATCTCATAGTTCGGAGCACTCAACTTAATATTATACTTAATTTAGTTTTTAAATTAAACTTTCATTGATCGATCGATTATTATAGATATAAGTAAATAAAAATTGTTTGAGTACGATTTTTCTAATTTTTTAAATAAATGAGTATTTTTTATTATAATATAATTTTGACCATTAAAAAAAAATTATAATATTAATTGTATTGTAATATAAAATTATTTAAAAGAAAAAAAAATCGTCTAGGTTTCTTTCGATTGTTCGTCTCGGGACTGAAGTATTTATTTCCTATCAATCAATAAGCAAGTGTAATGCTACTATAAAAAATTAATGATGATTTTGATAACGATAACTTGATAACTTCGATATTTAACCTTTTACTCCTGAATGATTATTGAAAAACTTATTAGTTTCAAAATCATAAAAAAATATTTAAAGCAATGTTTCTGCGAGACTGGGATATATCCAAAATCATTATTCAAGCATTTATCTCATGTTACAATAAATTCCTATTCACAATTCGTACGACTACACGTTATACGCAATCCTTTTACACTTTTGATAAAACATTTCCGATACGATACATCGAGACACAAAGTACGAGTATGCAGTCCATTTCACTAAGCCACTTTGTGTAGCTACGATCCTTGAAGCATAAGGAACATGATAGAGGAAAGGAAAGGAGAATAAAAGGGAAAGAGCGAAGTATATATTTTACTTTAATATTATAATTGGTAGACAGATAAATGCCGAGATGGCCTAGTGGTTAGAACGCGGGAATCTTAGTCACAAGATTAAATTAAAGTTTAAAGTAACCACTGAACCGAAAGAAAAACACACAAATAATTTAACTAAGTATATTATGTTCCGCTTCGTGGTATGTATAATAATATAGTTCATTTATTTTATTCTTTACTTGTCATGCAAATATTACGATACCTATTTATTCATTTTTAATATTAAATAAAATGTAACAAATTACGCATGGCGTACGACTGTCTATTAATCTATATTAATAAATCTTAATATCACTATCATTTTAACTAAATTTAAAAAAAAAATGCTATCCAGTCATTGTTATAAGATTTTATGTCTATACTTAAAGGAATTTTAATTTTTTTAAACTTAAAGCACGTTAACATAGCCTCGAAATACAACCCACACCGCCATATTTAACGAATATTTACTTTACATCAAATTTACTTACTTAATCGTTTTCAACTCACGATATATATATATATATATATATATATATATATATATATATATATATATATATATGAATATATTTCGACGCCTCGTCGATGATCCTTCCATTCGTAAGTAAAACGATACACTTTTTGATTATCTTAATTGAATATCAGCGATTTTGTATTTACAAACAGAAGTGTAATAAATAAATAAATAAATAAGTAAAATTAATAAACAAATAAATAAGTGTAAAATAACAATACTCAATATATAAAGTTAATATTGTATCTAATAACATGCAAACATTTAAAATAACAACGAATTCGGAAAAATCTAGTATTCATCGTCTGTAACTTGGATCACGTCCAGAACAAATATTGTTCGAAAATTGGTAATTTATATTTTGTAGCCTCTAGCCAAGGAGTGGGCATTTATTAATGAACAAACATTCATAGTGAAATGATACCACAATAGCTTGTTATATATATATTAAATAAATATGTCGCTAAATAATCAATTAAAACATCTTTTATATTTATGTGGATTTACATACATTTTTTTATAATAATAATAATAATAACCTGGGACATCATTCACACACGGCCATCTGATCCCAAATTAAGCAGAGCTTGTGCTATGGAAACCAGACAACTGATATACTACATATATCACTTTTCTTTTGTAAATACATACTTATATAGATAATTACACCCAGACTCAGGACAAACAGACATGTCCTGGGTGGGAATCCAACCATCGGCAGTGTCAGGCAGGTATTTACCAACCATGCCAACCGGCCCGACAAACAATACATCAACAGTAACAGCCTGTAAATGTCCCACTGCTGGGCTAAGGCCTCCTCTCCCTTTTTTGAGGAGAAGGTTTGGAGCTTATTCCACCACGCTGCTCCAGTGCGGGTTGGTAGAATACACATGTGGCAGAATTTCGATAAAATTAGACACATGCAGGTTTCCTCACGATGTTTTCCTTCACCGAAAAGCACGAGATGAATTATAAACAGAAATTAAGCACATGTAAATTCAGAGGTGCTTGCCCGGGTTTGAACCCACGTTCATCGGTTAAGATTCACGCGTTCTTACCACTGGGCCATCTCGACTTCAATATCATATCGACATCAACGTCTTATATATAATATTAGTATTTTCCCGCGGCTTCGCCCGCGTTTTACGGGGAAAGGGGCAGGTATTAGATAAAAAAGTGACCTATGTCCGTCCTTGGGGTTCAAGCTTACTTCATGCCTAACTTAATCAAAAGCAGGTTAGTGTTTTATCCTTGAAAACTTGACTACTGTACAGTATAACTAAACGAGTATACAAGTACATGTAAAGCTGAAAATTGTTTTATTGAATGCCATACACTCAAATATATTTTATTCGTAAAATTTATTGACTAAATGTGTTTTTTAAACGATAAAATAATTATAGACATTCTCCGGTATTTTAATATATATACATTTTAATGTATACCATTTCACAAAAACGTTCTTTACGAAATTGAAACTACAGTACCTTCTTAAACTTACTAAACAGATGAAAATATGGATTATTCATTTGAAAGTGATATCTCTCACGAATATTCTATAAATAGAAACTCCCCTTAAATCAAAACAATGATTGTCTTCACCAAATGAGCCTCTGCTGCAATTCTATTAAACACCCCAAATCCTTGAGGGCGCAATCAGGATGGGTCCGGAAAGGCCTTCAAATTTAGAAGGACGGATCGAAAGCCAAGATTCAAAACATTGTTATAACATTTTGAGTTCATTCTAGTTACAATTTGATAATACTACAAAATATTATTAATGCCAAGTTCAACCAACTTGTTAGCTTTCAAGCAAAAGTATATTACGAAAAATATCTATAACAGCACAGAGTCAATATATATAGAGAAAATAGAGGAATTATATTTAGTATCGTTTTAATTAAACTAATTAATTTTTATTTTTTGTTTTAATATTTAGATGTCTGTTTTGCTTCTTTTAATTCAATTATTTTTTAATTTTGACTGCGCACATTGTATATAAACCTATTCATTTTTAGTCTACGATTGATACTGGGGTTCTTCAAAATAACGCTTTTTTTATGCAATTTGATTTAATATAGAACACGTGAGTGAGAACATATAAACACACTATATAAAACATATAGGCATATTTAGGTTAACTAATAAAATCATTTAAACTTGGCATTGGAGCTTGATGTTAAAAAAATCGATTTCTATTCTCATTATTTTTCAACAAATGTTTCATACTTTTTATCCAGATCATTGTTCTATGGTGAAAAATGTATCAGCACCCCGAGCCCTTAGGGAACAATCGGGGCGGGGCCGGAAACTCCCCTGAGACAGCAATCATGACAGCGACATGTCCGAAAACAAAGTTATGGATTGTTATGCTGCACGGTTTTAGAGTTGGATGATTTTTATGAAATATTTTAAGACAGAAATCAACAAAACAAAAGCTAATCACGTCAGGATACTTAATAAGTTAAGCCTTTATAATCCATTTCAATAGAATTCGACCGTTAACAAACAACGTTTAGGGTTTTAGACTAAGCAAAAAAGTAAAAAAAGTACACAGTAGCATTCGAGAAATTTTAACAATTTATGAAAAAGTGTACGAACGTGTTTTGAATCACAATAAATATTATTGGAATATTATATAGATGATAAATAAGGTATTTAATATGGCGTTATCTTTTATGCAATATTTGAATATTTTTATTTTATTGTTAATGATGAATTTACTAGAACCCAGAAATTCGAGATGCAGCCAAGTAAGCCAGAGTGGCTTCTTATATAGGTTACATAGATGAGTTCACTTACTAATTATAATTCTTAAACAAGAAGAGATAGTGTTAGAAAAAAAGAGTAATTGAAAATAAACCGTTTGTTGTTTTCGTACACAATTTAGATTAAGAATTTTTTTGAAAAGATGAATAACTAGTAAAACCATATTTTTATGTTAATATAATTTAAGGTAACCGCCGGCCGGTAATATTAGCTCTGTAAGAAACATTAATCATCACTTACATCGTCAACGCGCCATCATACTGGAAACTAAGATATGTCCCTGTAGCCTGTAGTTACACTGGCTCACTCACCCTTTAAACCGGAACACAACAATATTAAATATAGCTATTTATCGGTAGAATATATGATGAATGGGTGATATGTACAGACGGACTTGCACAAAGTAGAATACTACCTACGACCAAGTAGAATCGCCATTTCGAATCAATGACTAAATCATGATATTAATTCAAGATCATAAAGGTGTTCCAACAATAGCAAAAATTTTCCAAATTATCTTAAATACAAAATAACGCTCGAACTTTGAGATCAACTAAAACTATATAGATAAGATATCAAATGCACGAAAGTCAAGATCAATCAATTGATTAGAAAACGCTCTTAGGAGTTTGATGAGATTCGCTCATTAGAGAAAGCCGACTTCCGTGCAAGTGTAATTACTGGGCTAATTTCAATAATATCATCTACGAAAAGAATTGAGCAATATCACTTTATGTATTACAATTTTCCGCTCGTCACTGATTTTTCACATTAATTAATGTTTTTAATGTTAAAGCATATCATATTAACCAGTGAATGAATTAGGACACCTGACGATAAAAACAAATGGCATGGCAATGGAAGCCGCCATGTGTTAGATGAAATGAAACCATCAACAAACATAAGAATGGTGGAATAAACTCCAAGTCCAAACATCTTATTGTTGTTTTTATAGAATCATCTAAAACGTTATATTTTATTACAGCCGAAATTTTATTTATTTTACTTACAAGCGGTTAATCGATCGCTTCAGTTATGCGTTAAGCTTGTTTTGGGAATGGGAATAAGTATAGACTAATTGGTCGCATTTATCCCGAGCTATTAAGGATTTACTATTTATAATAATAATAAATTGTAAAGCCACAGTTAAGCGTTCAACGTTTTGAAATGTAAATATATTTTTTTATATTAAAAATGCTGAACCAGATATAATAGCTAAAACCGCTTTATCACACGAAGTGTTCTTTCACAGGCAATTCTAATAAATAAATAAAGTAAGAAATTAAATAACGTCGAAGAGGCAGAGAACGGTGGCAATGAGCTAGAGATTAATATAAAATTGAATGTGGCAGTAATGAATAGCATAGAACTTGTTTGGAGCTTCCGTTTCCCTTGAGAATTTTATTCTAGCATTTGTTTAGTTCAAAGAAAATTAGGGGTTCAAACCCGGGAACTTGATTTTCATATACTTTATTTGTGTTTATAATTCATCGGAATTGATAATTAAGTAAAACTGTATGACGAGTCGTATAAAAACCGACCAAATCACCAACCAGCATTGTACTAATATGTTGGACTAAGGTCTATCAATGAAGTATTTATTTTGTGTCAACGGATGTGATTCCTACAATTAAAAAAAAGTTAACACTAACCTTTTAAAATATACAGCAAAAAATACTTTTGATCCATACATTCATTTTAGATAAACTACAAGATGTAATATAAAAATTAGAAATGGAATTTAGTTTAAACAAGTCTTATCTAAAGAAAGACGTATAACGCGCAAAATGAAACATCTGTCAACTGAATATCTGAATAAAATTGACCATATTTATATCCCCAATTGACATAAGGAACATACTAATATATTACCAACATATAAAAAACACTTGTAACTCATAAAATATATACTGTAAAATTTGAAACAGTCATGTAGTGAAACAAGCTCGACAGCTAAAACTACCGAAGTTATAGTTTTAATTGTTCTCATTGTACAAAGTTACAATTCATACTGAACGCTAAATGTAGCCGCATTGAAATTGTTTGCACAAGTGTTCCGCGTCTCGGCTGACATCTTTCATGTGACGTTGAGGAGATACGTGTGTTTATCGCGTTACACTTGAGGGATTTGGGATTGGAACGAAGAGCAATTGTTTTTGTGATCATTGTCGAATATTTGATTTTCTTGCAGCAACTCAGCTTACACGGTCTGAGAGCGACAGGTTCAGACGCAGGAACGAAATGTGCTTTCCGAGGAAAGGAAATTTCAGCACTGCCCGAAGGAATTTGAATACGGTGCTTTATGGCTTTGTTACCACTAGATTAACGTGCAAAGGCATAAAATAAATATTCGGTGGCGATATTGTAACGAGACATCAGAATTTAATTATATTGTGAACGTTGAAATTTCTAATTTATTATAATACTCCGTGTAAGAGAGTAAGCGTGTATTCCTACATTCCATTCCATTCTTGTTATTTTCAACTAATATTGTAATATGACTATAAAAATAATTTAAAAAGTCCACTCGATAAGGGGTTATTCACCTTGATTTCACATTTTTATTTCCATCCGAATATCAATAATAGGATCTAATCGTGAATGATTTTTGCTATAAACAAGACACTAAAATACAAAGGAGGACCTTTAATAGTTATATGGTTTACGAATAATAGCCAGCTTAAATTCCTTGATACATACATAATACGATAACCGATGAATGGTCATTGCTTGTACCGTATTGATGAAATCCGAAGGTTCCATTGACAAATATGTGTCTAAACTATAGTCTGAGTGTGTCTGTGAATTATTGTTCCCGGGCTCCTGATGCATATCATGCTGTGGATTCGTGAATATAAACCGTGATTGGGACTCTATGGTTATTAATACGTATGAGCTTCGTATACCAGAATTTTTATCCATTTAAATCAAATCCAGAGAGAAATCGAAACCGGTAGTTTATGTCTTTAAAACGCTCGTGCTCTGCGGTACTGGAAATCATAGTGTGGAAACATATTATACGACACACACCTGCATGTGTATGAACGTATGAACCAATCTGTACTGTAGCAACGTGGTGAAAGAATATCCTTAACTTTTTTCTCAAAAGGAGAAGAGGATTTTGCCCAGCAGTTTAACGTCAATATTTAATTACAATATAAATTTTCAAAGTGCCAAGTATTCCGATATAAAATATTATATATTTAATCGTGTTAGGTTACGAATCAATACATTCAATTAGGAAATCGGCTAGCCACGAAAATGACGCTATCCGGAGAATACCAGAAAATCCAGGACTTAGTTGTAATCCCCGATAAGATTGATCGCGGTCAAAGTTCCGTTAATTCCGGAAATTACGCTAAGCACCTGCGAATGAATTCATTTACCAAATAGTTATTTATCATTTTATGACAAAAAAAGGTATTAATATCAATTGTAACTAAATTAATTTATATAAAATAATACTATATAAAATAAATATATATAAAATAAATATATATAAAATAATCAAAGCTTTCTATTAAAGAAATAATATAGTAAACTAACCTAACCGAAAATATTACAAACGAACAAAATGCTAGACGCTCATTTGGAATCGTTTTTTTTTTTAATATTTACCTTTTCAACTAAGATTAATGTTAAGCAGTGAAATGGAATATTAGTGCTTATAAAAAATAAAACAAAATAATTATTAATCCTAACAGACCAGCCGTTAGTCTCCGAATCAAAGACGATCATAATAATATAGATGGATAGGTTTGCGCGACGAGAATAATTCATTTACGACCGCGATCTTTTTACTTATCATTCCCGATACATCTTGATTTTCAGCTGTCATGAAAGAATACTGAAATCTGTTTTCATTACAATTCGTAATTTCTGAGTTTTTTGATTATGCTTTTCGATGTAATTCGAATTTGGAAGACGCGGTAGCTTAGGTTGAATTTTTAATAATAGGTGTAATTCTTATTAGAACTTTGTTTTTATCTGCGAAAAGCGGTCTCTGATCTTGCCGTAAACATCGCGATTTTTTTTTAAATGATACCAATTCGTAACTTTTTAAATTATATAATGGAAACGGTTATTATTATTTTGAGGCGACGTACAAAAAATATACAATAATTTCGTTAGAATGTTATATAATAAATTTGAAATTGAATGAGTAACACATTTGTACCAGTCGGGAAAACGGATATGTAACTTTATACAACAATGTATGAAGGTGTAATTGTTTAAATAACCCACAAAGAGGACATGCTCGTCGCCATCTTCTTTTCAGGAGAGTTTAAATGTATGTTGTTGTATCTATTTGACACTGTAGGACTTATCAAGAAGAAAGATGGCACACATATATATCATATTACATTACGGGTCGCGATACGAGATCAATGTCGGGGAATAATCCCATATTGTGGGAACTTCTCGTGCCCTGCCATGTTAATATAGATGGATGGCTTTACACCTAACTGAATTATTTATTTAGGATTTTTCATCCTAACCTTTTTGTATATTTTATTTAAGATACTAGCTTCAGTAATACTTATATAGATATATGTAGCATATAATGTAGCTTTTACAAATATCACCGAAAACCCTAAAAGGGGATTTTAATATATATGAAGTCGCAAAAACACGCCACGGTCTGGGTCTGTTTAGAATGTTTTTCTATGTATGTATGTTTATGGGCCATTTCGTCTCTATTTCACGCTCACTTGTTTCAGATAGTACATATTTCGAAACTAAACAAAAAATATTTTTCTAAAACATATAACACCTTATTTTGGCGCCGGTGTCTTCATCAGAGACCTTTATATGGCCTTAACAGCATTTGTACACGGTGGATAAGCAAGATTACACATATGGCATTTCTTCAAAATTATATAAAAAAATTAGCACATGAAAAATATACCCGGTTATTGAACCCGTGACTCAGGTTGAAATCCACGTGATCTATCCATTGAGCCTTATTACAAATTTTATATTTATATTATTAAAATATAATAAGCTTGACGGCAACATACTGCATAACACTAACCAAAGTATAACTTCGGAGATAACAGCCAAGACTTTGGTGACGCGAGTGGCTTACAAACTGGCCTTATTAACGTGTTGTATAACGGATAAATACCAATAAGTATTATTTATTTGTTTGAAAATTAACCGGAATTTCTTTCTTCTTTCTTATATATATCGGTATCATAATATCCATTACATATATGATAGAAAGGTTCGAGTTGGTTCAAACAATGGTTTGAGACATTGATCCATTTAATTTGATATACTATTTTAATGATTTCTAAATATCTTATTGATATATTTTGGACGTTGGCACTGTTAGAAATATTACCTATCCCTTACATCGCCAATGCGCCACAAAGCTTTGGAACTAAAATAGTCCCTCATACCTGTACACACTGCCTTACTCAACCTTCAAACTGGAACACAACAATACTGTTTGGCGGTAGAATATATGATGAGCACCACCTGGTTTTACCCGGACGGGCTTGCACAAAGCATTACCACCAGGTCTAATCAAGTATCGCCATTGTGTTACTTCGTAATTTTAAACTATATTTACTTACGCTTACATTTAGATGGATAAACAGACCTGAAACAAATAGAGACGGTATAATTAATTATTTCTATTTATAAAATTAAATAGCTACAAGTACATAATATAAAATTATATTTTCAAACAAGTGTTATATTTTATTTTTAAGTTTAAATAACATAATTTGAGCTGTCATTTGTTCTCCGACTCCAATACTTATTATTTGATAAGTCGTCATTTGTGATTATAATTCATCTCGTGCTTGACGGTGAAGGAAAACATCGTGAGGAAACCTGCATGTGTCTAATTTCACAGAAATTCTGCCACATGTGTATTCCACCAACCCGCATTGGAGCAGCGTGGTGGAATAAGCTCCAAACCTTCTCCTCAAAAAGAGGTGCGGAGGCCTTTAGCCCAGCAGTGGGACATTCACAGGCTGTTACGGAAGTCGTCATTTAAATATTATATTTGCTTATTATTGTGCGTAGGTACTAACACATTCAGGGTTTTCGTGTGGTTTATTAATGAATTGCTAATTACTTTATAAGATTGTTACATATTGAATTTGCCTTACAAATATAAATAAATAAGATACCACCCAAATCATTTCATCAACTCATTCAATCGTATCATTTCCAAACCGATATAGTCTAGTGGTTAGAACGCATGAATCTTAACCAAAGATGACCGTGAATTGAAGCCCGGGCAAGCACCAATGAGCTTTCATGTGTTTTAATATGTGCTAATAATTCATTTCTTACTACACAAAGTATAAAACACCGTAAGCTGGATGAAATAACTCATGTGTATACACTAACAGCTTTACCTATAAATGTTGTTTTGGGAGTGATTAGTTAAGCAATGCTGTCTTCTTCATTCAAATGTCAAATCAATCACGAAAGAAAGAGAGAAATCAGTGTTTAATTGTACACTTATTAGATTACATTTATAAGTTTGAACGTAAGTCACTTAGAAGTAGGATGACTTGGACTATGTAATTCCCTATTCATTTGACCACCAACAGCGGAATTGAAGACTTAAAAGACGATTTCTTCAATTGGAATATAGCCTTGTTGTTAACGTTCTATCGTTATGACTATTCGTTAAATTCATTTGTTTGATAATATCAGTAACGAATTGGAATGTTTATTAGTGATGAGCTGTTCCGCATGGTTTCACTGGCGTTAAATATTACTACATGCCGTGGCTCAATAAAGGGGCTATTTGATATAAACATATGTTTTTAAATCGGACTGTAGATCTAGTCCAGCAAGTTTTCTGCTTTATATAACAAGTATAGATTAATAGTAATAGCCCGTAAATATCTCACTGTTAAGTCCAAGGCTAACCTCCCAACTGCTTTTAATGGGAAGGTTTTGAGCTTATTCAACCACGATGCTTCAGTTCAGGTGTTTTGGTTGACTGCCTCGTCGGTCTAGTGGCTAGATATAAGGCCGCAGATTCCGAGATCCTAGGTTCAAATCCCAGGTCGACGCTGTTGGCTTATCGCTCATAAGATTGGCCTTCGTGGTCGATTGTTCAAAAAATTCCTCACGAGGTTTTCCTTAAGCGTCATATCAATTATAAACACCAATGAAGCACAAAACGTAAGTGGAGCTGCTGGTTTGAACCGCCGATCATCGGCTATATATTATATATTATTAATAATTCACTTACTTAAGTTTAAAGTCAAATAAAAGATAAAGATTCATTATCTTTTTAAATAGATTGAGCTCGATGGAATTTCTTAAGTAATTTTAACAGAACGGTTCAGAGGAACATGTACTTACAAACGTACATTTAACATGAAGTAGGAATGAACATATTACAGACATCCGTCTGGTGTCATGGAGTAATGCTCCGGGATACGGGATCGTTATCCCGTGATAGCCCGGGATTTTAATCGCATAACTAAGATAGTAACTTCACCTGACTTTATGCTTGATTATGTAAGATCATACTTTGTATTTTATATCAAAAGTTTTAAGTATTCTTGAATAATAATGGCACTTTGGTTCCGACCATAATATTAAAATATACCTACTAGTAAATACATTTTTTTATTGTATAAAATTCAATATAGAATCATTACACGAACTTATTGACTAAGTAGCAACGATTTGAAAAAGAAGAATCTAGACCAGAGTAGCACCGGCGTTCAATTTTAAAATTGTTTACAATTTTCAATGTAATCTATTTATATAACGAACATTCTAGACTTTCCTTTTTAATTTAGCAATAGATTAAAGAAGACTCAAAGACAAAGGTCTGTTTACTTCCTATATAACTCTCTTAGACTGAACAATATTCGACAAATAAGTTTAGGTGCTTGATTAAAAAATATATAATTAATTTTTGAGTAATTTTTTTTAAATACAGAATAGCAATTTCTTTTTTAAAGTATTACTAATATTCTATTTACCCCTCCAATTAAGCGTAAAGCTTGTTCTTTGAGTTGGAACGACAACAGCGCAAGGGGTCAGGATCTAAACTACGAGATGTACACTGAACCGCTAGGCAGTTGCGTTCAGATATCACTTGGTCATTTCAACTGATAAGAAAAACACTAACGATATTATTTAACTTATACTTTGTCAATGAATAAATTTCTTACGTAAAAATAATCTGTAAGAAGTAACATATTACTTAATACAATTGTGTATAGATGGTAAAAATATACAAACATTATATTATAATTATATAACTAAAAATCCTTCTTGTTAGCGCAATTTTATATTTTCCAAAGTCAGTATTTAATATATCTTTTACATAAAACGGTACCAACCCTATACGCACATATTGTCAGTCGATTTATAATACTATTAAACTATTGATATTCATAGTGAATTGTAAGAAACAAAAAAAAAACAACTAAAGTACCTATTTAATATCGAAAAATCCAATTTAATGATTAAATCTATTCAAGAATTCCCAATAGAATACTTTGAAGTTTGAAATAGGGTCCACATTATAGGGTGAAACATAATTACGAAATTCGTTTCAATTGAACAAATAAAGTTAATATTGATAATAAAATAGCTTACTTATATACAACATAATCACCATTAATTTTTAATTTTAATATGAGTTTACTGTCAATATTGATGATTTAATGACTATAATTACACAAGAAAGAGTTTCCTAGCTTTACGGGTATATTTTAATTACTTTAAGTTCGAAAAATTATACATGAAAATTATCAACTACAAGCTATGCTCTGCGGTTTCGCCTGTTTCGGGATTTGTACTATTCATGACTGTTCATTAACACGGTGACTACTCGTTCGCCTAAAGTTTGCCCGAATAGTTGACGCTTATGTTTATTAAGTCGCTTTATGTGGTCGTAGCATTGAATAATATAACACCTTCATCAATATATAGGATATCTATCCCGATAAGAACTTTAAAATTGACTGGTTTATACATATTAAATGGTGGCATACATAACATTCACAGTGAAAAAATCAACTTCTGATACGTATATCAATTATAAGTGTACACAACATTCACGAAGTATCGCGTCAACATAAAATACATTAAAAAATAATTATTATTGACCTATGCTTAATACAATATAAAAAAAACAGGATCTTAACGTTCAAACGTGCAATATTTTCTGCTTCATAATTATTATTTTCATTGTGTTAAAACTTTTAGATTAAAATTTTCATCAAATTAAATTTTAATTACGACTTAACCTTAACAAGCTTATGCATAATTAAAATATATTAACAGAATATGAGAAGCTCCGATTACCATTTAAAAGAGAACCAGTTTGTTAATTACCCTACAATGATATCAAGCAATGCCGCGTCAGATCGTTAGTAGTAATAAATTCAGAGTTCAAGTTACACCCACTTCAAAAATCAACTATGAAAGTATTATCATAAATCAAAACACACATGCACCTTTGAACACACATGCATAGATACATGTGAGTGTAACCCTCTTTAAAAATCAAGAAATAACGTATTTTCATGTATCGAAACGCACACAAATGTGTAATGATATGGATTGTTCGCTGTGTGTAACCGGTTCGTCGAAGGTGCGCTTGCGGCGTCTGCTGAGATTAAGGGTTACGTTATAGCGTTATAAGAATGACGGGAAACGATATTAAATTAAAAAATATATATAAATAAAACAGTTTACCAATAATAAAAAATAGCTATTTTAAATATTAAACATTTTTTTACATTTGTCTTATAAGAATTTCGATTACACAGAAAATTAAAAATAAGATTTGTATAACCTTTATATTCAGTGTGTCGGCTATATACCCCAATATTTTTCAATTTATTTTGTACTAGCAACATTAAGTTATATGAAAAGAAGAAAATAAAACAGAATAATTGCTGTGTATATTCACATCTTTACTATAAAAGGTTGTTTTAATATTACCTTTTCCTTTTATAAATTGAAAAGAAAGCGATGCGTAGTTATTTTTATTTTAGTTTTTTTTTAGTCTAGACGGTATAACAATTATAAATAGAACTTAGGAAAATGTTCAGCTTACTGATTAAATCTTGTACGATTAAAGAGTGACAGAAGGAAGATTTATGTTTAATGGAAACGTTTATTAAAAACAAATAGACATGTAATATGGTAATGTAAATTCTAATAAATCCATTAGGACAATAAGGTTATGTGACAAATTTTCTGACATTTTTCAACTAATTAAATTAAATATTTATCGATAAAATAGTTTTTAGGCATCCTTGATAAATATATAAAATAATTATCCTCGGTATTATATCTTTATCTACACATAAAAGAAATATTATAAACTATTGCTTATAATATATATATATATATATAAATATATATGTATATATATATATATTAGTTCTTATAATATTCTCCAATTAAATAAAGATTACAAGCCAATTAATTGCAATGGACAAAATCGCTACCTCCTGCGAACAAAACCAAGCCCGAACAGAGGCGGTGTCACTGACACGGCGCCCGCGCAGCCTTAGATAAATGTGCTCCCTCGCTGAACTATTCCAAGCCTTTCGGATAAATATTTGTATACTACGCAAAGATTACTCCCATTAATCAGTATTATAGAATGAATTCTAACTTATAGCTACAAATAAAAATGTCAAAAAGTATTTACTACCAAAAATCTCATGCTCTAGTTGGTCAAATCACATCTTAAGAAGGTTTTTTGGAGCTACTTGATGGTAGGGCTTTGTGCAAATCTGTCTGGGTAAGTACCACCTACTCCACCAAACAGCAATACTTAGTATTGTTGTGTTTCGGTTTGAAGGGTGAGTGAGCCAGTATAACTATAGGCACAAGTATTCTTTCACATGAGTTGAAATAAAAACAGAAATCAACCAAAATCTAGTGATTCTTGATCGGGTTTGATCCTGTAGTCTTCAGTTTTATCCACGTGTTCTATTCACTGAGCCATCTCGGCTTTTATAGATGCACAATCGTGCTTCAATACAATGGAATCATGAACCGAAGCGACTTTTCAACGTCAAGTTGAATAAATTCGTTTCGAAAATCTTCAAATCTCAAAATTGAAGATATGTCAAAATTCAAACAAATATAATCTATTATCATATTACGTATAGACGTTTGGTTCAGAAAGGCATCCATTTGTCTAGACTTTATCCTATTGGCCGATATTATTCCTCAAAGCTCGAGACCCTCTCAGAGACTTGCAATGCATCAAATATCTATATATGGACAATTGTTTTTTCCTTTATATGCCTATCAAGTATTGTGCTGTTTAAGACAATTTAGGCAATTTTTGTGTATTGTACACACATACACAATAAATGTATAAGTTAATAAAGTCATAATTGTAGAAATATGCCTTCGAATCGAATTGAAGCGATTTTTATCGTCCATAAATATTTCGTTCATCTTTAATCAAAATTGTAGTCACTTGCTTTAATTGATTGTCAAAAATCTACCATCACTTTAGAAAGAAATACCTCAGAGCTGAGAGTTTCTATAAATTCTGGTATTTTTTAAAACTAATTCCTCAATCAATATGTACGTTTAAAAATATTTTTTAAAGTTTTTGTGACTAGAAACAGAGCAAAGGTTGAATATCGAGGTCATAGAGTTTAAATCTTTTATTTAGTTTGTTTTATTTTGTTTTTTCCATTTGCAGTTGAAACGTTTGGACTTTGGAGTAATAGTGAAAAAAAAAACATTATATAATATAATATAAAAATTGCATGTGTCTAATTTCATTGAAATTATGCCACATGTGTATTCTACCAATCCGCATTGGAGCAGAGTGGTGGAACCTTGGAGTGGTCCAAACCTTCTCCTCAAAAGGGATAGGAGGCCTTAGCCCAGCAGTAGACATTAACAGACTTTTACTGTTGGTAATATAAAAAGTTAAATTAAATATGTTTTTTCTTATTGACTCTACTGGACTACTACTACTAATAATAATGTCCTCCAGACTGATTTCAGCCACGGCGGCCAATCTCAAGAGAGATTAGCCAACTACGCAGGAGATATTATAGTGCACAAGTGTGTGCGCAAACACAGGTGCACTCTCTATTCCCTAACTCTCATAAACCGATGGGATGGCAATCCGACACGACCGGAAAGAGTTCAGGCGCAGGACCAAAGGACTTTACGTGCTTTCAGAGGCACGGGAGTGTACACACTTCCAACTTCCACACTCCGGGCTGCTACTGAGAATTTTCTGACAGAAAAACCCAATAACTTTTTATTGGCCCGACCTGGGAATTGAACCCAGGACCTCCGGGTCTGCGGCCTTATATCAAGCCACTAGACCAATGAGGCAGTCACTACTATTACTACTACTGTGACAGGAGGGCTGGCAAGGATCGAAATTGCGAATCAATGGAAAAATGTCGGTAGAGCTGTGTCAATTTACCTACTCAGCAGATATTAGACCGCTAAACATCCGGTATGAGGGGTGACAGAGCCAGTGTAACTACAGGCACAAGGGACGTACCATCTTCGTTCTCAAGGTTGTTTAAATGGTTAATATTTATTACGTGCCAATGTATATGGGCGGTGGTGACCATTTAACATCAGGTGGCCCATATGACCGTCCGCCAACATTGCAACCATTCCTGGCGGTCATGATGTGTAAAGTACTTTAAATTTTTATCCGTATAAGGCTTTAATGAAAATAATCATTTTATAAAAAAAACATATACGAATTAAAAATAATAATACAATAATTAAAAATAAAATAATAATAATAACAGGAAGAAATGGATAAGAATATTACGAATGTAATGATCAAAATTATACTGATTGAAAAACATTATCCAATATCAAATTACTGGTGTACTGTTATATATCAAGACTTGATGGAGAAACGGTATTAGATATACAAGTCGTGAATTTCCTGCGCCATTTTTGACCACAGAATAAATTTCACTTAACAACAAAAGGAATCTTCCAATATTGAACGCAATACCTAAATCTAGATACCGCTAGGATAATCTGTGCCTGCGAGCTAGGTTTGAACTTTCTGGAATAGCGGTTCATGATGTAACGCGCCAAGCACGTCTGTGTTTCTTTTTATGTACCTATTTGTGGATATATTTGATTTAAAACTATTAATGGCTGTTATATTTTACAAAATTAATTTAAATATATAGTTCATAAATAAGGCACATAATATATAGTTAAAAAATAAGGCACATTTTGTCGTACAAGATTATATAGGTGAAAATTTAAATGCCAGTAATTTAGTAATTACTGGCTTTCACACATGTAAAATACATTAAATTGTTCGATAAATGTGAGATATATACGATTAAGGAAAATAATAACTACTACTTGAGTTTCTGGTTCTTCTCGGTAGAATCTACATACAGAGTCGACAGTGCTTTAAAGGGCATACTTTAAAAAAAATGTAAAATTTTGATTTGATTGTATTTTTGTATGACTTAAAAAGCCCTTAGGGTTAAAGTTAACAACGCACACAAAATAAAAGTTTAATACCGAAAATAGGAATTTAACATTTAATTAACATTTTTTGAAAACTGTCGTTATTATTTATCTTGAATGAAATCGTCCCTCGTTTGAATATTATAGAATAACAATTACTTAACACTGTCTCGTTTTAATCAAATTTGTTGGAGCAAGACATAAAAAATAGTTCTGTTTCATTTTTAATTAAAGAAATATGTTATACTTAGATTTACGCCTAGAAAGACGCAGCGCGTAAAGTATTTAAATATACCCCTACATACACCAGTCTAAAACTTAAAAAACTTAGAAAATGATAAAATATATATTAACGTTTAAATGTATTTTAGCTTATATACTCATAGAGCGTATCTTCAAGCAAGTATCATATCGTAATTGCGTACGACACATGATCCTTCTCAAAGGAGGTTGTATGTCATTCAATCTGACGGTAAGACGAGGAATGACGTCATAATCATCTCACGTTTTCATATTGAATTATGGAATATATAGAGTGTTTTTTGAGACTTTTCCTTCAATAAATCTCAATCAACAGCCAATCGTTGTCCACTGCTGAACATAGGCCTTTCCCAAGGTGCGCCAAAGCTCCCTGCCTTCCGCATCCAGTTGGTGCCCGCCACCTTCTTAAGGTCGTCGGTCCACCTGGCTGGAGGGCGCCCTACGCTGCGCTTGCCGATTCGCGGTCTCCACTCTAGGACTCGTCTGCTCCAACGACTTTTCCTTATAGCTGTTTAATTATTAATATTTAAAAACGGAGCACTGAGCTTGTTGGGAAAGGAGTGCTCGAATGGCAGATATCATATAAATTTATTTAAGTCACGATCCGAGACAGCTCAGTGAATACAATATGCTCATAACCGACGATTGCGGATTTAAATCCGGGAACCATTTCTCACGCAACTTTTCACATGTTTAATTTGTGTTTATAATTCCTCTCGTGCTCAGTTTTGAACGGAAATATGAGACAACTTGTTTGTGTCGGATATAATTCTGCATCAAGTACACCATTATTACTAGTAGGGCTTTGTTCAAGCCCGTCTGACAACTAACCAGCAGTGAAAAGATTACAGAACGTTATTTCTTTACTCCATACCAGCCTGTGAATTTCCCACTGCTGGGCTAAAGGCCTCCTTTCCTCTTTTCGAGGAGAAGGTGTGGAGCTTATTTCACCACGCTAAAAAAATAATTAAAAAAAACTAATCGCCCGCGGCATCAACAGTGTGTTAGGGGAAGAAGGGTGGATATTAGGAAAAAAGTCTATACCGCCTTTGGGGTTCAAGCTTGCTTCATACTAAACTTTATCAAAATCGATTCAGTAGTTTACCTTTGAAAGCTTAACAGACAGATAGAGCTACTTTAGCATTTATATTATTAGTAGTATATCGTAAATATGTTTGAAGATGTTTTACAGCTCAACTGGTCATAACATTTCAGCGATACTTATAATTGAAATAACAGATAGTTGTGCGTTAATGAGCTAAAGTACAAGTATTGGAAATCTTACCAATGGCTTTCTTTATGCACGTATTCACTCATTACTATATAAAGAAAACGATAGCTTAAATTTTTAATCAAAACATAATTTATTTTATCTTGCAGAGTAAAATGCTTTTCAATAAAAATATCTCTATTTCAAATTAAATCTCGTTTAAGACTTAGTTATCAAACCATTGATTATAAAACAAAGCGGTTGCACATCAATCATTGTTAAGACCATATCTCCTAAACTCAACCCCGTTCCTTCTTATCAACTAGATGTCTTTTCATGACAGTTGTTCAAATTATATTTATTATTACTTCTTTTCAGTTCCAATTACCGATAATCAACTCTACGTCTATTGTAATAAGGAGTTCGTTCGTGATAATCTAATTTGGTCATATCGATTGAAAATAACTATGGTAACATTACATTTGATTTTAAGATTATATAGATCTTAGTGCAATAGATTTAACGTTGAATTTTCAATGCCGTTGAATTCACGGAATGTATTTCAAAATTGTTTTTCTATTATTGATATAATTACGAAGATGAAATATGTAGTATGGTATTGTCGGATGATTTTTTAACGATTAGGTCACATCGTGATTGGTGCCTATTGTAGACCAATTCACGATCCATTCATATTTGAAAGATTGGACATATGTTTAGAAATATAATTGAATCAAATAAATTAAAATACAAGCTACCAATTGTGAAAAATTTCATTTTAATCAGTTGGGTGAAACTTGATGGACTTGATATTGACTAATTGGCTTGACCTTGGTTGCTTGGTTTTATAATTAGCATTTTAGTTATCTCTCTTAACTTCTTTAAATTATATTGAACTAGGTAACCGAATTACCATGGCGATCGGTATGATTGTTATCCAGTAGCGCCACCTGGTAGCGAGTTATAACAAAATTAATCGTCTTATAACCTCCATAAAAACAAAGCACTGTGCTTATTTTCATGACAATCAACGTAACAGTGTTAGAATCTTACACTTTCAAACAGATTAACCAAGTTTTATCCTACACCAGAGACCAATACCAAAACGCAGCGATAAACAGAGCGATATTTGTATGGTACATCGCTCGGTTTAATATATATATATATATATATATATGTTACGTGTTAAAAAGACTCTCCAATAAACAATGATAAAAATTCACTTAAAACAAAAATATAGTAGCGATTCGAGTGTCTGTATTTAGACAATAATGCTATCACAATTTTAAATTCACATTACAATTTTATGGTTAAGTTTAAAAGCATTTCACTATTACGTGTTTTATTCTAGCGAAATATTCTGCTTACGTACTATTTTATCTGTGAAAATTTTACGATTACCGACGTATAAAGATATTTTGTGAATAGCAGAAGCAGACGTACTTTGTAACTCGACAATGCTCTCGAAATACACAATTGTAGAATGTCTGACGATAAAATGTTTAAGTTTGATATAATTTACATTAGCTTAAAATATTCACGAAAGAAATGTTATCATTTGAATATATATACTTTTATTCAAATGTTTTTCTTTTTACTTTTCAAACGATGAAAGACTGGATGTTGAATTATGTGAATGTTTTATTTTGTCTCTGTCTCAGTTTATATGTGAGTGATAAAATGATATGAATTTACTAAAAAACATTATACTAATGTTTTGATTAGATAAAATATCGTTTTAAGTATTTTTATATTATTTATGTGTTGGGTATGTACATTAATTTTCACTGGAAATGGAATATAAAGCATTATATTTCTTTCGGATCATTAACACACATGGTCTATTTAACCAACTTTAAGATTTACTATATATAATATAAAAAAAAAGAAATTTAATTTATTGTTTTAAGCTAAAAAGGTAATTTATTAAAAAAATGATACAATGATAAATGTGCTTTGATGAAACGATTAGCATATTTTAGAATATTATTGACTATAAATACAGATTGCTATTTCTTTAATTAATTTTATAATAAATGTCGATGTAAACATAATCACGTGCTAATTAACATTATATCCGTATTAGTAGCATAGTCGAGTTTAGACCAATTCAAAAGCCTATTAACTTTCGAAATAAATACCAATTTGAAGAGATAATTTTGATACTAAGAACGTCAAAAGTATCTCCGGCTAAGCTTACAGTATCAGCTTATAAAGTTCCGCATAAATTCCCAGATGCGATGTACCGGTGTAATGGGAGGAGCGGATTATTTATCGCTTGCGCGTGGGGCTCGGCGACGTGATACCATGGTGATAGCCGAGAGCGGGTAATTAACTTGATTCCGAAATAGAAAATTCAATTTTAACTTTTGGTTATTTAGGAATTCTGGTTTTCTATTCTTGCGAAATGTTTACGCCCTGAATATTCAAAAGATACGTACGTACACTTTCTACAGAATTTAACCAACATACACATTTTTTTTAAATTCAATCAGTTTATAAACAAATCAAATCAAAATATTCAAGTAGACTTTTGAATCATGTTACTAGATTACTTGGACACAAAAATATCAACTATTGCTGTTTGGCGGTAGAATATGTGATGAGTGGGTACCACATCCAGACGAGCTTGCACAAAACCCTACCATCAAGTACACGTATACTATTTAAATACTTTTTATGTTAATTAATTTGTTAATTTTTAGTTAACAAATAGTTCTAGCATTTGTTTTTATAAAAATATTTGATCTATTACATAAAATATTGAATAAGCTAAGGTTAAAATATTTTTACAAATCAATTCATTTATTTGGTTTACTTTAAAAACGGATATATATTTTGAATACTCAATACTAATGATTATTTATTACTTAATTTAATGATTATATATTACTAATGATTATTAGAACGCGACAATAGTAAATATTGCTGTTTAGAGGTATAATAAAGCCGAGATGGCCCTGTGGTAAGAACGCGTGAATCTTAACCGATGATCGTGGGTTCAAACCCGGGCAAGCACCACTGAATTTTCATGTGCTTAATTTGTGATTATAATTCATCTCGTGCTTTACGGTGAAGGAAAACATCGTGAGGAAACCTGCATGTGTCTAATTTCACTGAAATTCTGCCACATGTGAATTCTACCAACCCGCATTGGAGCAGCGTGGTGGAATAAGCTCCAAACCTTCTCCTCAAAAAAAAAGAGGAGAGGAGGCCTTTAGCCCAGCAGTGGGACATTCACAGGCTGTTACGGACGGATTACGGAATGATTATTTAAAACTAGATAATAATAAACATAACAAGACATAACAACACTTAGAAATCCAACACGTCACACGTCAACTCATTAAACGTGACAGAAATAAAACGTTGCGTCAGAAACTTACTCAGTATTGAGACCGTTTAGCGCCCAGAGTTTCATCATGAAAAGGAGCCCGTGCAACTACTGGCAGAAGTTAAAACTTAGTAAAAAACGTTTCATTTTAAAACGTTACTCGAACTTTACTTCACGTTCAAAGAAATTTCTCTTCAAAACCGCTCAATTGAACACAAGGGCTGTAGCCTTAAATAGCTTTTAGCGCGCCATACTAAGAGCGCTCGTAATGACAATATTGATGTGCATTAATTATTTCGTAGGAATAACCAGAGAAAGTTGACCGCTGTAACCTTTGAAATACACCGCATTACAACACGATTCATCTATAAGCAATAAACTAACGTTTTATGGTTATAAAATCGAGCGTAGATTATTGTTAGTACCGCACGTTTAAATATTTTATCTTTGCAAAGCAAAATATTGTTGTACGCTGGTTTATATCGTATGTTATGAACGACGTACGCATATAATAAAATTGGAACAGAGATCATGATATATAATAAAAAAGAAAAGTGACAGTATGGAGGTGTGGAGTTTTTACCACCACGCAACTAAATTTTGCGTTGGTGGATGTTTGACAAATGTGTCTAAATTTCATCTGATGCATTTAATATGCAATTATTAATTCGTATGACATATCAACGTCATATACATATCATGAAACAAATTAAAAAAAATACAATATACTTTATCATCATCATTTTACAGAATTATTTGTAACTAGCTTTCGTCTGCGGTTTTACTATACAGTGTGCTTGTGTTGACAAACACAAACTTGTGAACTATATTGAGACCTGCGCAGTAATTCACTAGACTTCTTTGAGAATGGCCTTGTAATCGGTTAAGAGGACATCAGCAATTGACGATCAATTGATTGATCCGTGATGGCCCAGTGGTTAGAATACGTGAATCTTAATGATGATTCCGAGTTCAAACCTGGGCAAGCCCATTATATTATTTTTTTTTTATAATTCATCTATCTCGGTGAAGGAAAACATGCGAGGAAACCTGGACAAGACGAATGAAAAATCTCCCACGCATCAATCCACACCACGCATTGGAGCAGCAAGGTGGAGTAATCTCCAACGTACTCCTTAAAATAGGCGAAGAGGTCTTAGTTCAGCAGTGGGTCATTTACAGGCTGTTACTTTAAATAAAGCCCTAAAAGAATTGATAAAACTCTTTCTTCATATGTTTACAACATTCATACGGACATATATAAAACTTTACCAAAACATAATATGCGAATACCACACCGCCGCATAACCACAAAGAAATGACATAGAAACGAGCGCTGAATAGAACTACAACAAAATGTGAACACAATAAACAAAAAAATAAATACAATCGTACTGTATGAACGTACCATTATGTGAAGGTTACATTATAAACGAATTTATAAATAATGTTTTCAAACGAACTGTTCTTTTAAATGATAATAAAATATCCATTATAATAACGAAATTAAATTTCGTTTGAAACTGTTTTCAATCTTGTCTCTCTGTGGACTTCATATATAATAATAATACATGAGAATCCGTTTATAATAGAACAAGATACTTTCTAAATTGTTTATGGATATAGCTACGGTTTATTCTGGAAGTGGCTCTAATAGTACAATGCACTTTTGGAACACGCAACACACAAGTGCATCGATAAGCAAACGATATTAATATTTGACGGGCCGGTTGGCGTGCTTTTTTTTTTTTTATATGTCCGGGATGGCAAATGACTCTACTCCACCTGATGGTAAGTGGTAGTAGAGTCCAAACGCGACGACGGCCAGTACAGTCGAGAAGAATGTTCTGTACTAGCTGTCACCGCCTTGCCGGCCCGCAAGATGCCTCGTTTGAAGGAACCCGGGTTGTAAGAGGAGATACTTGCCATTCACGACAAGGAATCAGATTCAGGACAGACATTTGTGTGCATGAACATGTTTGTTCATCCTGTCTGGATGTAACTTATCTTTATAAGTATGTATTTACAAATGAAAAGTAGTACAAGCTCTGTTTAGTTGAGGATAAGATGGCCGTGTGTGAAAAATTGTCGCAGGATATTATTATTTTTATTTTTGTTTTATTATCTATACTAATAAATGAAAACGTCTCCGTTTTTCGTAATGCCTTTGTTAAAAACTACTAAACCAATATAAATGAAACTTATACCAGACGATAGAGCGCAATTCGGAAAGTATATTAGTAAAAAATATTATTGCATAAGCCGAGATGGCCCTGTGGTAAGAACGCGTGAATCTTAACCGATGATCGTGGGTTCAAACCCGGGCAAGCACCACTGAATTTTCATGTGCTTAATTTGTGATTATAATTCATCTCGTGCTTTACGGTGAAGGAAAACATCGTGAGGAAACCTGCATGTGTCTAATTTCACTGAAATTCTGCCACATGTGAATTCTACCAACCCGCATTGGAGCAGCGTGGTGGAATAAGCTCCAAACCTTCTCCTCAAAAAGAGGAGAGGAGGCCTTTAGCCCAGCAGTGGGACATTTTGTTGGGATTCAGTTGGGATTTTGTTATTATTTACGTAAGCACTGACAATGCAAGACATTACATATATAAATAAACAAGATATACAACACTACACATAGTTATTTTTTTTTTTATATAGAATAGGAAGGCGGACGAGCATATGGGCCACCTGATGGTAAGTGGTCACCAAACGCCCTTAGACATTAGCATTGTAAGAAATGTTAACCATTGCTTACATCACCAATGCGCCACCAACCTTGGGAACTAAGATTTTATGCCCCTTTTGCCTGTAATTACACTGGCTCACTCATCCTTCAAACCGGAACACAACAATAACAAGTACTGCTGTTTTGCGGTAGAATATCTGATGAGTGGGTGGTACCTACCCAGACGAGCTTGCACAAAGCTCTACCACCAGTAAAATATAGCCAATTTATAGCGATCGTGGGCATTTGATCTATATATACTCTGACCTTTTGGTCTAGTCATAACGTGCAGATTTCAAGGGTTCCCCGGGTCGGGATAGTACAAACTTTTTGGGTTTCTCTGTCAAGTTCTCAGTAGCAACTCAAAGTTTAACAATTGTTAGCTTTTAAATTGATTTATCTTACAAAATAAGAGCCATATATTTTTTAAATAAGTTTTAATTTTTTTTCATTTAAATTATAATGGTTTTTTTAAATACTTATTTCTATTATCTAGAGCACAATCTCTTCCATTGAATTATTCCATGATACTATAGTTGAAACTTGGTGCAATTGTTGAAAGTTCTAAGGTGACCTAATTGAATACGAATCCACTTACAAGAAGTTTACGCCCACCAAGGCTTTGGAATTTTTCTTTCGAAAGTTAAGAAAACTAATATTAAATTTCCAATATTTAACTTCCTCCGATGATGAGAAATTTATAATAAAGTAAATACGTACAACCCATGTTGGGCTAAGGTCGCTCCCTTTAAAGAAGGCGGTTTGGAGTTTATTCCACCATGCTGATACAATCGTGATGGTGGTGAGTGGATTAATAATATCTATTCTGTAAGAATAAATTTACTTTCGGTAAGACTTTCGGTGATACGCTATATTGATGCTTGTATTGTATACATTGAATGGTATAATTATTATTATAATATATGTCGCATATCACTTTCTGTGTTTTGCAATGAGCTTCGAATATGTTTCCACAGAATAAAATTATTCAATAAAATCTACAATAAAATTATGAAGAGAAACTCTTTTATATTTGTACTTATATTCCCCTTCTGCTTAATTTTATTTAATACATGTTATTATTTATATTGGTAACTCAGTTACCAAGGTTGATGGCACATTGGCGATGGTGAATAGTTACCATCAGGTGGCCCATTTGCCAGTACCAAATACGATAAAAAACTTTATACTTCTACATAAATTATACAGAGAAACGTTTGGTATCTAAGATTGCTAGGTAAGAATAGACAATGAGTTGTCAAAAGAATACAAATAATTATTTTCATTTCACTTAAATTCAATCACGGCGGCTTAAAGACTACCCAAATGCGAGAGGATATATATAGTGCATTATGCACCAAGTAAGAGCTGAAACTCAGGTGTACTCCCTAATCTCGTACTCTTATAGTTCGATAGAACGGAATTCCGAGGCGACCGGAGAGAGATAGACCGACTTAATAGTTCCAAACTTCGGCTGCTTCTAACAACAAACGACTTCTCTTTGCTAATGAAAATTTTTCTAAAAAACTCTATAACATATACCAACTTGAGACTTGCCAACGAGACAGCAAAAAAAATATATAATCTCAATATTTATGACACGACACAAACACACATATATAAATAATATGCTTGTTATTTTATGCAATGTATAAAGCAAATCATCACTTTATTCAAATGGACAAATTATAAAAGGAAATAAAACATTATTATTATTGTGGACATGTATCTTAATACGATCGAGATGACCTAACACGTTGCCAGAACAGGAAGAGAGAAGGTGGACCAAAGTCATCACGGAATGGTGGCCTAGAGACGCAAGAAGGAGCACAATGATCAGTTAAATAAAATCAAGTGCTCAACGATTGTGCTTAGCACAAGACTTATCCGGGATTAATGTGGGCTGAATACGATAATGATTTTCAGTGCATCTCGTTAATTAATTATACTTGGGCAAGGATGCAGTTGTAAGTGTGTGTCATACATCGTAATTTTTAGATATATTTCCACGGACACATCCAGTTAACTATGACTTCAGGATATATACAAAGTTGTGAGAGAAATAATAATAGCACAAGCAAATTGTATTCGAAGGATCGAAAACCAATTTATTACTGGGTTACGAACATATATCATTGTAAGGACGTATTATATACAATTATATATATATATATCATTTGTAAAAATATCTATCATGTATAATTGTATATAATATCCTGCCCTTATCCCACCTTTTGTCCAGAGGATGGATCTACCAGTTATCTGTCCGATAGCTGGTTGGAATCACTACGGGTACGCGACCCCGGACTGCTCTAGCTACTAGTGTCACATTCCTGTATCTTCCGTGATCTCAGTATCCTCACCCCTCTCCTTGATACGTTGTTTCCCAAAATTATCCCAGCGTCACGCCAAAGAAGAAGGAAAACTAATATTAAACCCGGAGCGGTGCCTCCGTTTAGGCGTAAGTTAGTCACCTGCTGCCAAACCAGCACCACACGTATTGACTCGTCATTCCTGCGGATCCTGCTGGAGAGGAGGAGAGGGTGGCACGGGTACTGGGCAAGCCCGTGTTGCCATAAAGTCGCCTGGCCCAGGCGTAGCAGCATCCACGGAGAGGACACTTCGCTCACCTGTCTTGCAGGTGGAAAACAACACGGAGAGTGGCAGTCACCGGTTATAAGTCAGCACGAATAGGCGTAAGTGCGGACGCCAGGGGCCACTCTCGACAGTAGGAGGATCCATCGTAGATCCATTGATCAGCTACTGCCTGCTTTAAGTCGGCAGCCCCCGATCAATAAGGTACTGATCCGCCTCAGCGTTAACTTGTTCCGCCTGGGTGAACGGAACACAAGCCTTACAGCTAGACGTTGACGCTGTGATATTAACCACCTGCTCAAAGAAACAAAAATCTCAAAACCCACACCAACGCTGCTTACATGCGCTTTGCGACATAGAATGTCCGAACGATAAGGACAGACTTCCCGAACACCTACGGAAGCTCCGATTGCGCCCAAGAACTGCGCAAAACTTACAGTATCGACGTGGAGCTTAAAATGCTCAATATCGATATAGGCTACAGCCTTATAAGAGACCAGAACTGAAGACGAAGGGTCTTTGCGTGAAACTAACTACACTTTTTACTGGAAGGGCAAGAGTTCCATGGAAACACGAGAGCATGGTCGTTCGAAACCATCTCATCAATAATGCCATAGAGACACCCTCGATCTAAACCCTGGCACCAATTAGACCTTGCTCTTACAAGAAGGAGGGATCTACGGGAAACGCTCCACACGCGGGCGTTTCACAGTGCCGATTGCGACACCGATCACAGCCTCGTTGCTACTAAAGTCCGCATTGTCTCTAGGAGAGTCCATTCTTCCAAGCCACTCGGTCGAAAAAAGATAAATCTTTTCAAGACTCGTGACATGGAAATAGTGGACTCATTTGGGGAACTCGTCCGCGAAGAAGTTGCAACTTGGGACAGTACGGCATCAGCGCGAGTCGAATGGGAAAAAGTCAAGTCTCTTCTCACTGACACTGCAGGCAAGGTTTTTGGCTATCAAAAGGCAAAATCTTACGACTGGTTTCAAGACAACGAAGGAGACTTACTTCCCTTTTTTCTACGAGGAGCACTTACTTCCCTTGATTGACTCGAAACGCCAAGCCGCTTTAAATTTTCGCCTTAACCCTTGCGATGCGACGCGTGAAGATCTCACGAAGGCAAAAGCCTCACTCCAGCGTAGCACGCGCTTCTTTGTAAATGCGTATTGGACAGAGCTTTGCCAAAGCATCCAAGCGTGCGCAAACGCGGGGGATATAGGCGGGGTGTACGCGGGCACCAAAAGAGCTCTTGGACCTACTCCAAAAAAGACGGCACCTCTCAAGGAAACCGACGGTTCTGTTATAACAGATAGCACCCTTCAGATGTCAAGATGGGTAGAATACTACAAGGGGCTCTACTCGTTCCCAGTGGATATTCAGCCAGAAGCAGTGGAGCTTGTCCCGAATCTGGCAACTTGGCACGAGCTAGACGTTGCACCCACAGTAGAGGAACTTTATCTGGCCGTCAAGAAGCTCAAATGCGGAAAGAGCCCCGGAAAAGACGATGTTGTCACCGAAGTCGTCAAGCTTGAGTGCCTCTTGCCCATCTTTCATAACCACCTGGCTAAGTGCTGGGAAGAAAACTACGTCCCTCAGGATATACGAGATGCTAACATCGTCACTCTTTATAAAGGCAAAGGCGATCGTGGCGACTGCAACTGTTACCGCGGAATATCTCTTCTTAGCATCGTCGGTAAAGCCTTTGCCAGGGCCATTTTAGGCAAACTACAAAGGCTCGCTGACCGCATATACCCTGAGGCACAATGTGGTTTTAGGTCCCAACGGTCAACTGTCGACATGATATTTTCACTCAGACAGCTACAAGAAAAGTGTAGGGAGCAACATACCCCCCTAGTCATTGCATTTGTAGACCTAAACAAGGCTTTTGACTCCGTGAGCAGAGAGGGGTTGTACTCGGTTCTTGTCAGAATTGGATGCCCCCAAAACTCCTAAGGATAGTGCAATCGTTCCACGAAGGTATGGAAGTCACTGTCCTGCACAATGGCAACACACTGTTACTGGTGGTAGGGCTTTGTGCAAGCTCGTCTGGGTAGGTACCACCCACTCATCAGATATTCTACCGCAAAACAGCAATACTTGATATTGTTGTGTTCCGGTTTGAAGGGTGAGTGAGCCAGTGTAATTACAGGCACAAGGGACATAAAATCTTAGTTCCCAAGGTTGGTGGCGCATTGGATATGTAGGCGATGGTTGACATTTCTTACAATGCCAATGTCTAAGAGCGTTGGTGACCGCTTACCATCGGGTGGCCCATGTGCTCGTCCGCCTTCCTATTCTATAAAAAAAAAAAAAAAACATCCACGCCATTCGACGTACGCCGTGGTGTTCGTCAAGGTTGTGCACTGGCCCCCACCTTGTTTGGAATATTCTTCTCGGTGCTTCTGAAGGTTGCTTTTGGAGATGAACAGCAAGGCGTCCACTTACACACGCGAACCGATGGTAGGCTGTATAACATCTCAATGCTCAAGTCCAAACGCCACAGGGAGGACCTATTTGTAGATCGTCTCCTCTTCGCTGACGACGCTGCCTTCGTTGACCAAGCTCAACTCCAGAGTCTAATGGACAAATTTGCCAGAGCGTGCGACCTCTTTTCAATGTCCATAAACTGCAAGAAGACCGTTATTTTAGCGCAAGGATGTTTAGCAACCAGTCATCTTGCTTAACGGCGCACCTTCACAGGTGGTTAACAAATTTTGCTACCTTGAGTCGCATTTGTCGAGCAATATCTCGCTTGATGCAGAGATCGACTTCCGCATCGGCAAAGCAGCCTCTACGTTCGGGAGGCTCTGTACAAGGGCTTGGGATAACAGACACCTTACGGTAAAAACGAAAATGCTTGTTTACCAATCATGTGTCCTAAGCACACTCTTGTATGGAGCAAAAAGCGGGCTTCAAACCCCCGCCCATCTGGGGGCGCATACACTTGTCGGAAGTGCGGCCGAAGGATCCTCTCTCGCATTGGTCTTTTCAGTCATGAACGCAAGTGCCTTCGCGATGCCGCTTAAATCATCTGTCAAAGATGCAGAGGCCTAAAGTCAAAAAAAAGCCCTTATCCCACAACATGGGGTCGGCACAACATGCATTTTCCTTTCACTTCTTTCTATCTCGACTCTCGACATCTCCGTACTTACCCCTTTCATAGCCTTTCTTACGAAATCCATCCACACTTTCTTCGGCCTCATCATACTTCTAGTAACATGCTTTTCATCTCTCCTCATCACAATATATATATAGTCAAAACATTAAATATTCTGAAAATATTGAATAATACCGTATATTCTGAAATAAATAATTTGACTACTGTATGTGGATATAAAATATCATAGAAATAATCTCAATAAGAGCTTACGTCATACGCCGTCATCATTATGATTAGTATTAGAGAGAGGACGATTCATCTTCTAAAGTGCGTCGAAGCTCTCGGTTCTACGTCTTCCGCATCCAGTCTGGCCATTCACAACCTTCTTTAGATTATTAAACAAACGAATGGTCTATATATTGTTTATAACATTTATAAAATAAAAAAATACATTTATAACATCAGTAAAACAACTCACATCGAATCGCATCAACTATGGGACTCATAATCTGTTTGGTAGTATACTCAAAAACATAGTAATAAACATGAATATATAGAAATGATAAAAAAACCACTTAAATGTTCACTTTACCTATTTATTTATTAAATATAATTAAAGGAAGTAGGAATATTTCGTTTGTAAAATATATAAATAAGTAAATAATTGTACAATATCAAATTATTAAAACATTTCGTATAACAAAACAAAACAAATATTGTACATAAATGAAACATGATAAGGAATGTACAATCGTAATGATCAATTATAATTTACAAGCATTTTCAAACACAACACGTTACATATGAACTTGCTTATTGTAGAAACATATTTTATATATAAAATTCATTTCATATACGTATCAAAACAAAATTCATACGGTTTCGTTATCTCATTATATTAATAGGGTTTTGACGTTATCGATATGATAAATTTATTGATATAATATTATATTGTACTAAAAGAAGTATTCACACCCATTTTTTTAAATAGTCTGACTGCTGGTAAGTGATCACCACTTCTCATAGACAGTGGCAGAACACAGTAATACTAAGTATTGCTATTTGGCGGTAGAATGGCCATGGATTTGCATAAAGTCCTACCACCACTTTATATTTTAGGTTATACCACTGTCTACATGTATATCATATTTTAGTTGCCAATAATATAAATATTGCTGGTTATATTCTAATTGCACTATTTAATAAACCCAGATGACCTAGTGGGTGGAACACGGGAATCTGTGTGTCAAACCCGATCTTGCACCACTGAATTAAAAATTGGAGGGGCAGGTGTGAGGTATATAAAAAGTATGTCCATTCTTGGTGTTCAAGTATATATAACGTCAAAATCGGTTTAGTGGTTTAGACGTGAAAGCGTAACAGACAGTCTGAATTACTTTCGCAATCATGATATAAGTATAAATTTATAAATTCTGACTGAAAAACATTATTAGCTTTACTTGCCTTATTTACGTAAAAGTTTAAATAGAATAAACGTGTTCACTTTTATGAATCAGATTACTGTGCTTTTTTTATTTATTTTAGGTAGGCACAATGGGCCCCCTGTTGGTAAGTGAACAGCTTCGACCATAACCGTAGGCACTGAGATATATAAATCAGTTCTTACACCGTTATAATAACGAGTTTAATGATGCAAACCTACATAGTATTTGAAGATTATTGATACGAAATTTACTAGTAAATTATATCGGAAAAAAACCTTTTGTCTTCTTTCCTATACACGTTTACATCTGTTTAAGAATGTCTCATTTTGAAATAAGCCGGTGATTTTTTGTTATTTCAAATTAAATAATTCGGCTGTTGTTGTATATTACTTATTGTATAGGATGATATATAAAAAAACCCGCTAGTTTCTTTCGCCGGTTTTTCTCAGGTCTGAGGTGTTTATTTACGAACCGTTGGTAGATTTATGATAATCAATAAGCAAGTGTAACGCTTCTATATTGTATAAAGATTTTTGACTTTGAACCAATGCCCTACGATGCTGTAATATCTTCAGTAATAGCTATATTTCACGTAAATAACTATTTCAATTATATAACTAAGCGTATTCCAGTAACATTAACAATAAGATAAAATATAATGGTCAAAATTCCATTAATACAATTTTATTAAGTGCGATCTGTGATAAAAACCTTCGTAGATAAAGTATGAGTCATATTCTATCTATTATAGCTGTTTTGATGGACCATCAAACGTTTATCGATAATAAATCTAATCCCTAGTTATGATATTGGTTTCATAAACTAATCGAATTCAATTACACGTAGTTCGCATTACTGTTTCAAGGACATATAAATTATTAAATAATGCTAGAAGCACTTGAACATACCTTGGGCTTCTATTTATTTATGTAATGTTCTCGATGATTGAATTATATCTGATAATAATAATAAATATAACAATGCACAATAGAATAACGATATTTTTAATATATTTCAAATGAATAAAATGACCCTGGTTAACTATATGTCTTTAATTGTTGTTTGATTTCCTATTTTTATTAAATTAATATTTAATGAACATTAGAGCTCAAGGGAACGTAATAAAAGACAAATCTCATTTCCATAAATACAGCATCAATTTATTCATTTAGCATTCATCACTACAATTACAATCGACTGGGCAGTGGCCTGTTACAATATAAACAATGAACAAACAGAAATAAATTCCACTTACGCATTAACAATTTTATACACTCAGTACTAGGGTCGGTCAATTTAACGGTTCGAGCAAAAACTACAATTAAAGCGGTCCCACGTCGGGCGCCACTTTCTGCCGCTTTATATAACTTTTATAACCGTTAGTGGCTCTGAACTAATCTATTTTTATTTTATTGTCGGTTCGAGTTTTAAAATATCCGCTTCGAAATTAAATGCACAATTGTAACGAACTTTTCACTAACTAGCATTTTTCATAGTTCTCATTTGCATTAACTTTAAATGAATATTTGTTGTACAGTTAATATACAGTTGAAGTAATTTGTAAGGCATTTTAAGATTGTAAGAGTTGTAAAATAATAAATGTCGGGAAATATTTTGGACTTGTTTGTTGTTTGACCATCTGGGCGTAAATTTAAGGTTCTATAAAAAGAGTAATGTCGAATTTTAAGTTACTGATCTTTCTAATGAAAAATTTTAAAGCTTTAGGTTAATAACAAAAAAGTTGAACAAATACGGTAAATAAAATTTTTACAAAAGCCCGTATATAAAAGCGTATGACGTCGCAAGTACATAATAAATTTATTTTCTAGACTATCTTTAAGAAACAAACGAAATTAGAGTTGAGCGTGGCGCTGAAATACATTGTTACGCTTGTTTTCTCATTTTCATTAAGATTTAGAGCATTACTAAAACGTTCATTGTTTGAGCACATGTGTGCGTTATGCTTGAAACATAAGTGCTTATTGCACTTGCAGAGTTCAAATGAAACAAATAGTACTAAATCCTGCAACAACCTTCTATAACATATAGGATTTTAAAATCTATATTTCTTACCACGATTTTTTAACGTAACGGAAACACACTTTGAACATATCTTGTATGCAAATCATGACGCAAGTTTTAAATTTAATCATTAAGATACAAAATAAGTCAACGTACATTACTTATCGGAGTTAAAACTGATAAAACCTTGTCGCAGATTGAATGCGAGCGAGAATATAACGCCGCAGTGCGGCCTGACGCGTCTATTGACTGATCATAGAAAAGTGTTGGATTTATGAGCTAATATTGCTTGGTAACGATAAATTTATATGTAATATCGTACAATTTTCTTCAAAAAATACTAATATATCACTTAAAGGTTCTAAATAGGCCTGAATCTTTCACTATAATATGATATAATAATAACACTTTGTTAGTGGAATGTAAAATTAGTTTACGTACAATCGTTTTTGGGTGAAAAACGCTTGTCAATTATGTTTATGACTGAGCGTAGTTCACGTATCGCACTGAAACTGAATTTAACGTGAAATGATTTTATAGCGATGACTTTTTTCGGTTTTAAATGTAAGAGACATTCGGCAGTGATCGAATTTCAAATAATTTTTGGGTTAAATTTTACCACTGCCAGGCATTGCGTGTTCTAAATATATGTATTTTCTAGTTCTCTTGTCTTGATAAGGGATTAAAAATAATATAAGAATTTATATATCGGCGCAAACACAACAGTTAAATTTTAATCTACCGACTAAATATTAATCGGTTCAAAATTTGATACTCGAATCAAACGTATAGAAAAACGAATAAATGAATTTAGCAATTCCAACGCATTTTTATCATGTAAAGTTTAAATTATGTATATACTAGTATGTTATATGACTAGTACATATATGAATAAGCTTAATGTAAATATAAATAATATTATGTCGTCCGTGAGAAAGTTAACATATTTGAACTAATCAAAGTACGATAAATTAGATTATTTCCACAAATTGAATCAAGACCCTTTTTTAGTATATAAATTATAATATATTCAACTTTATAATAAAACTTTTAATATTAACTCTTAAACTTTTACAACAGTTTTGACTGGATAAAATAAGTTCCAATAATTTTAACTTGATCGTGAAATATAAAGTAAACCTTTGAAAGTTGTTATTATAATACGTATTTGAATATTCTATGTTTATATTCAGTGTTTGGGAAAGCACATAAAACCGTTGTCATATCTTCGTTCTTTGCCATTCAGACAGAACGTAAAATATTTCTTACACACACATATATGTTATTACAAAACAGTATTTTGCTTAATAAAAATCTATTCATCACACACACAGAATCCATCGTAAATAACGTTTAAGTTGAAACATGTGAACACGCAATTATACCAAGAAGTTAGATAAGTTGCAACATTTTTATAAGTGAGGGTTTCCGTCGACTAGTTCCTTTATTAGTTAAAAATGAATATTGCCTCTGTATACTAAATACAAACATATGCATATACATTTGATGAATTCAGTTCTATTAGTCAAACACTTTGTTAAGCCGAATAATCCCAAATGGCAGCTAATAATAGCTAAAGCAAGCCGCATGGGTTGCGGAAATTCGGCTAGATAGGCTTAGGCACTTAGCCAGATATTGCAGACGAATTTGGCTAATGCATCTACGGTTATGGTATTTGCACACTTACTTGATTAAAGTTTTTTTTAAACCACATTTTAAGTAACTTAAATTACTTTATTTTGATTGAAGAACTTAACTATTGATTGCTGACTAAGCCTTTAAACCGTTTCAGTAGATTTGAATCATATTTTTAAAATTAAAATATAGTAATAATGTTATTCTGACCGATTCCGGCCACGGCGGCCAATCTCAAGGGAGATTAGCAAACTGCGCGGGACATATTATAGTGCACAAGGGTGTGCGCAAACTCAGGTGCACTCTCTATTCTCACATTCTCATAATCTAATGGGACGGCAATCCAACACAATCAGACAGAGTTGACGCGCAGGCTTAACGGCTTTCCGAGGCACGGAAGTGTACACACTTCCAACTCCCAGACTCAGAGTTGTTTTAAGATTTGCTCAACGGTAAAACATTTTTTATTGGCCCGATCCGGAATTTGAACTCACTGGACTGTAACATACCCCAATCCCTACCACCAGAAAATTATTCTAAATATATTTCGTAAATTAATTCCCAGTAATAACCGCATCAGTATAATTTATCAACGTTATCTATAATAATATCAATTACATTATGTCAATGATCGGATGCTGTATAAACATCGATTTTGATCCGTGGCACATAATAGATTTGTCATTGAGCTTATCTTATATGTATAATTTACTTAGTGATAATAAAGGATTACTATATTGTGTTACGCAGACGATTTAACTATATTACGGCAAAGAGAGATCCGGTGCGTTAATGAATACTAATTGGAATGAGAGTATTCACATCGTTTGTATGAAAATATTGTTTCATAGTTCGAAATACTTTGAGAAGA
Source organism: Nymphalis io (assembly GCF_905147045.1). NCBI lineage: Eukaryota > Metazoa > Arthropoda > Insecta > Lepidoptera > Nymphalidae > Nymphalis > Nymphalis io. The sequence continues at coordinate 7,675,282 of NC_065911.1, forward strand.
TTTCGCGGATAATTAATGTAAATTTCAGGATATCAATTTACTCATAGTTATTTGTGGGTTGGCTTTGTGGAGGTTTGACTGTGTGGGTATATCATATTCATCAATTTTAATATTGTAAAAACTTGAATATCAAATGTATATTTTATACAAGTTTATTTTCTGTAAAAGTAAAAAAACTAGCAGCTATAAATATCCTTGTGCTGGTCTAAGGCCTCACCTTCCTTGAGAACTCCAAAATAAACTCCAAACTATTTCACTACTCATCCTCACCCGGCTTGTGCAGATTGTTTTCCTAATGTTTTTCTTCAAAGACGAGCACGATGAGCTCAAATTGAGCACATGAAAACTAGGCTGTGTTTGCTTGGATTTGAACACATGTTTGAACTATTCGGTTAGGATTAACTTGTTCCGAATCTTGGATCGGTTTTACACAACCTTCAACGAAATTTCCATTGAATAATTTCTTAAAATTATCATCTATCATTCTATCAATTATAAATATTACAGTAAATAATATAAACATTTTTTTATTAAAGTACTACACAAGTCACACGTTTAGCATATACATAGTTTAGATATCGCGTATATGTATTTTCGCGTTAATATAATTGCAACTCTGTCAAGTGCCAACGACTAAAAAATATTTTTTCATGATTATGCAGTGCGTAATGTGTGCGAGCGAGACAGAGAGATATCATTATCTCCATAGCCTAGCAAAAGTGCAATATTCTCTGAACTATGAAGTACATTACAACTATTTAAAGCCCTCATCATCAAGACATGCGAGGGCAAATTGCACCAATTAAATGAGTTTACGTTTTAGTCACAATACAGGAATACATTACTCTAGAAATGGCACCTAGCTCAAAATCAATTGAATACCAGATATTTTTCTTTTCTAGCAACTATTCTCATGTATAACAGCCGAGATGGCCCAGTGGTAAGAACGCGGGAATCCTAACCGATGATCGTGGGTTCAAACCCGGGCAAGCACCAATGAATTTTCATGTGCTTAATTTGCGATTATAATTCATCTCGTGCTTTACGGTGAAGGAAAACATCGTGAGGAAACCTGCATGTGTCTAATTTCACTGAAATTCTGCCACATGTGTATTCCACCAACCCGCATTGGAGCAGCGTGGTGGAATAAGCTCCAAACCTTCTCCTCAAAAAGAGGAGAGGAGGCCTTTAGCCCAGCAGTGGGACATTCACAGGCTGTTACGGATACGGATTACGGATTCTCATGTAATTGTCTATGGGCAACAGTGATTTTCCATTGGTTGCCTCCTCTATTCTTAGTTTATATATATTTATGACTTAGTGTATGAAAAGTAATTTTTTATATTTTTATTTGATTACTGTATTTTTCTTACAAAATTTTAATGTGTAAATTAGTTAAAGAAAATAATATCAATTACTATCCAATTCCTATAACACAAACGTAATATTGCATCTTGTTTTGTCATACCCACATTATTTTAAGTGAAGAGTCTGATTTGTTGTTCTTTATTTTTGTGTACCGCCCGTATGTTGTATATATAATATTTAAGTATGTTAATCTTGTTTTCTCAAATATTTAAAGTGAACTGTATTCTTTTTTTTGAGAAATAAATTCTTAAACCATAAGTGAAAATATGTTGTATTTTTATAAAAAAGAAGCAATTTAAAATAAATTTGGTCGTTAAGTTATGCCGGACCGATGTGAAACATGGAAATGATTAAAATAAATAGGAATAAAAAAATCGTTGGTAAATAAAATATCATTAATAATAGTACATCACAACGAAGCATATAGTATACACGCCACGCACACACATGGGAGTAAAGAGGTGCGGCGAAGGGGGGGGGGGGGTTATAAGAGCGCTATGCCGTTTGCCGTCACGACATACGAGCCGGTCTTATACCCAATAGATGTTTCAGATATACTTCACTTAAAAATTGATTTTGTCATGTTTGATGTAATTTCTCCTTAACAACCAAAAATCATCAATCCACTCGCACACCACATCTAGTATTTTCATTGCATTGACAGCGTAAATATCTCTACAGAGAACAGCTTATTTTAATGATGCGGGTAACGAAAATTTGTCGAAACGAAAAAGAAAATTACGTATCTTTTTTATTTTATTTATCGAAGATAAAACTGAGTGCAAGAATGTAATAAAGAGAACTAAGATACAGTTAACTTTGAACAAATAAAACCCGACTCCTCAAACATTCCTCTGCCGGCAAAATGAATTAACAAACCAAGAGAAAACATTAATCTTTAGTATATCTATAGTATATCTTAATTAACATGTAATTCAAAATTATTTTTAACACGTAGTAATTATATGTTATCTAATATACATTTGCATACTGTGGCTACCGGCAAGTGGCCTGACCAAATTCGCTTGAGCAAACATTTGCGCAGTGCGAACGGCGACGCGTCTTACGACTGAAACAAATGTACCAAGCATGCCACAGGCAGCGGCGATCTGCGGTGCGATTCACACGAGCATCAAGAGACGCGACGGGTGATAGAAATAGTCTAGCGACTATATTTATTTCATTTTTATTAAAATATTTTGACGAGCCCTTTGGCGTGGTTGGTAGATACTTGCCTTTCACGCCGAAGGTTGTGGGTTCGATTCCCATCCAGGACAGACATTTGTGTGCATGAACATGTCTGTTTGTCCTGAGTGTAATTATTTATATATGTATTTACAAATGAAAAGTAGTATATGTACTATATCAGTTGTCTGGTTTCCATTGCACATTATTATTATTACTTTTTTTTTCTTTTTTGAATGTTTGATGATTATTATTAAGTAGTTATAATTAAATAATAGACGAAGTTAAATTGAACATTGACCTTGTAAAATTCCCATATAGCTTGTAAGGTAAGATTCCCCGCTGACTGTACTACAACCGCAAGGTGACTTGTTTTCATTTAGTAGTAGCCGCGTTATTTATCGCAGAAGTGTATATATTAACACATTATGTTTAATATACTGGTGTTTTCATAGCATGAAGTCAACTTATAATCAAGTTTATAATTCTGTGTAGCTTCTACTTAATTTGTTTAAATAAATTTCCAGCAAGCTTAGAATCTTAAGTCCGTTATGTCTTCACTATTTAATTATACTTACATATTTGTAATTGGTGTTGGGAGTAGTTTATACAGCTTTATATTTTACGGTCCCAAGATCGAAACCAGAGTCATGTTTTGTGCTCACACGTCTGCATATATATATAAAGCTCCGTATTTGGTTGCGCCAGGGAACGGGACCACAAAACACGTATGATATAATATTGATACGTTATCAGCGTTTTTTATTTAAGTAAATTGCTCTAAATATTTTAATCAATAACCAAACAATTTTGATGTAATTTAATATTATATATTTTTTAATAACTTTTAATTATTCAATACATTATTACGCAGACCGAAAACACAGCGTAAACATATAAAATAAATTTCGAAATTTCAGCAAATTGATGTCATTATTCAAAGCACTTACGCGTACACGCAAAATTAACGTTTTTAAAGCATTTTCAATTTAATGTGTCAAGACATAAGGACTATTTACAATACCTATGTCGCTGCGTTAACAATTCGCGGGGGAGCGTGTTCAACCATCCCAATTTAAGCTGTAACTCCTAAACTTTGTGTTATGTTGTTTTTATTGTTGCCGAAGTTCTTAATTTATATGTTTTTTGTTAATCTGCGATCCGTCTGATTTATTTATGTTTTAATTAACATATAAAAGTTTTGCTTCAATTAATGTATCATTTAATATCACATATTTATAAATGTCATAAAATATATCATTCTTTCTGAGACACTTATCCAAACTACGGGTAACCCAAGAGCTGTCGCTGAATTAGCTCAAAGACAGTGTATTCGGGTGAGGTAATACTGCTAAATCGACCTGAATCTATAGGTCTAGAGCGAACAATTCCAAATCACAATTTCCAAGTAAAACAAATGTATAAGTACGAACGCACATTACATTTTAAACTTTTTTAATACATTAATGAGAAGAAAAAATAAATAATATATGTTATAAATGTTATGCAAAATTTCATATTGGTCGGTTAAGGGGTGGAAATGAAACAAACAAAGTCACAAGACGTATAAATTATAACTAAATAAACAATGTATTATTTAGGTTTTTGCTTATTATCTTTGTAATAAAACAGTTTTTTACTTTTCTTATTCTTAAAGCAGATTCTCTTTAACCTAAAGCATACCATCGACTAGTATTTACTCGAATACGCTATAAATTAGTAGATCTATGACGACGATAAATTTCCGGGGATTCCCGTAATAAAAACAAACTGTTTAATGGCGTGAGTTATGGTAGCGGGGTGTGGCTGAGGGCGTTACTGATAATGTGATTTAAGGTTATCATTAAAAGGATTGATTTTTTTGTGTAATGTATAATCATATTTTGAATACCTAATACGAAATAAGTAGAAGGAACATCAAAAGAGGATTTATGCGAAGGTTACGTCAAATCATAAAATGGTGTTTGTTATACATTTATTAAAAAGTATTTTATTTACGCATCTATCTTCTATGTTGATTTGAACCCGCGATCTGTGGTTAATTATTTAATTTCAATGTGTTCTATTTACTAAGCCGTCTTGGTTCATTTATTATATACGCCAAATATGCAAATATAAGCGTCAAAGTTACAGGAATATGGCGAACAATCTTAAATTCCAACTTGCAAGTTCAAGTTATAATATATTGTGTACTTAAAAGCTAGAAACGACATTTCAGTATACATATTTAATGTATTGTTTTCAGGACTTCAAGTGAACGAACCATTACTGGGAGAGCTGAATTTATATAATAAAGCACACATTATAGTTAGAAAATAGAAATATAGAGGACACACTGTCGCCGAGTAAATGTGATTTAAAAGAACTGTTTTTATCTATACATGAAATAAAACTGTATTTGAGACGTGACGGAAAATCATAAAATGTTTTTAAATTATTTATTAAACAATAAACGTGATGTTATGTTTACTAGTTTTCGTCCGCGGCTTCGTCTGTGTTTTTTACAGATGTTAGGTAGGATGATTCAAGATTGCTACATGTCAAATTTCATCAAAATCGTTGCAGTTATTTAAACAAAAAAAATGCGATTAAAATAATTTGATAAAGTTGAATCGAATGAAAGCCGAGATGGCCTAGTGGTTAGAACGCGTGAATCTTAACCGATGATCGTGGGTTCAAACCCGGGCAAGCACCACTGAATTTTCATGTGCTTAATTTGTGTTTATAATTCATCTCGTGCTTGACGGTGAAGGAAAACATCGTGAGGAAACCTGCATGTGTCTAATTTCATTGAAATTGTCACATGTGTATTCTACCAACCCGCATTGGAGCAGCGTGGTGGAATAAGCTCTAAAAAATCTTCTCCTCAAAAAGGGAGATGAGGCCTTAGCCCAGCAGTGGGACATTAACAGGCTGTTACTGTACTGTGAATCGAATGAATCGGAATTTTATTAAATATTTTTATATAGCAACACTTTTTAAACGTATTCCATGTTTAAATACAGCGTGTTAGAGGAGTTAGTGTAATTACAGGCATGTGAGATATAATAAATTAGATTTAAGGATGGCAGCTTGGCACCGCCTTCAGTACCAAACTAGTGGCCGCTTGCCAACAGGTGGAACTTCTATCTATTTAATTTCTTTTTACACGAATACGAGTAAAAAAAGTAGCATAGACCAATTTTCATAAGAATATATTTTTATTATAAAGTACTGATTAACCATTTTTAGTCTAATATTATTTTAGTTACATAACGGTAGCGATAGAGGGCACAGATTTTGTGATATGTCACATTACTGACTTAGATATTACATTATGTAGTGTGAAACAACAATCATATTAATTACACTCATTAAAAAGGGACTCACTTTTTTAAGTGTTGTTATGTTTATTTTTTTACCTCATAAGATTTACGTCATTTATAAAGTGATTTGAAAAACTATTTTTTGTTTGGGAGAGTACACTTCCAGTTTGGTCCTATTTAAGCTTAAAGAAAAAATACCATTCCGAAAGCTGAAACAATAGAATGAACTTTAATATTAATAAAAATATCATAGTTTTATAACTTAAATATGTATTCATAACTTTAATATAATTATTATTTTTAATGTAAGCCCATTCCGCTTTGGTTTACCGCATAATCAAATCATAACAATATTATTTATTCATTTAATATATAATTGTTTACTCCTAGTCGCTATTTCTATATTTTTCTATAATAGTTCACCGCGTTTCTGTAAGAACTCCGTGTTGAAATAATCCAGTCCTTTGTCCAATGGTATATTTACGGATTGTTACTTTTAATAAGCAAAGATTACTATCAAACTTTTCAAACAAAACAAAGTCCACCAATTGCTTAAAAATTCTCTAATAAAGGGATTTGCTGAACCCCGAGTAATAGTAAAAAAATTATACAGAAATTTTGTTTTCTTAATATAATGGTATTATTCTCTGGGGTTGAATGAAAATTAAATGTAAACAAGAGATAGTATTGTTGTAATACAAAGGGAAAACACTTTTCTGAGAAAAATCTGACATTAATATTTGGTCGAGTTCACTGTTTGGAAGTAGAATTTAATAGTTAATGTTACTGTTATGATGAATAGCTATTCTTTATATACATGTGGAGGTATACACGCTCATTTATTTTCGCAGGTGAAATCTTCGAGAGGTACCCTGGGAATCTAGGTACTCACTATTCTTCTTCATCTAATACACACATTAAAGTTTAAATATATTTAAGGCCTACAATAAAAAGTGATTTCATTTACTAATATTTAATTATTATTTTTTAAATAAACATGAGCGTTTTTTCGGGACACAGCAAGCAGCAGATATCATAAATATATGTATAAATACGAGTTGTTGGTGCCATGACGAACAGATGCAACCTAAGAAACTCAATTTGACAGAGTAATTGAACGGACTGATCGAATCGGACACAATCGATGTATCATTCGAACAATTCCAATGATCAATTGCGATCCATTGCATTCAATCTCAGTAAATTGCATATCGATTTGAATGATCAGGATCGATTTTTGCATACATTTTCTACAGTTATTTCGTAATGTTTTACTTTTAGTATATTTTATAAGAAACATTACCAATTTGGTTCTCTAAGCAACGGTATAAAGCTTACCCGCTTATAATTTATAAGACAGCAAACATCTCAGTATCGATGTGTTCCTGCTTGAAGAGTGAAACAGCGAAACTACAGGCACAGTCATAACATCTTAGAACTCATGCTTGGTGGCGCATTGATGATGAAATAATTGATTTATGCTTCTCATTATATTAGTGCTGAAGCGCGAAGCTGACCATTTACGATCAGGTATTACTCACATCACTCTTTGCTAAACTACACAAACACAGTACTCAATGTTTTAATTTTTATATATGTATTTTTATATTTGTGTTATAGGTTAAGTCAAATATTGCATGTAATTTATTTCTTTTTATTTCTATATCGGCTTTTACGAATAACAAATTGAATTACATTTAATTTAACTTATTCCGTATTGATTTTTTGCTGCTCCATAGTTGTTATTGCTCTGCTCTGCGAGTGTTAATGCAATGCTAAATAGCTTTCCTAGAATTTTTAATTAATGGAGAGTCTCTTGCTGGTTTTTCTCGAAAGCATACGTTCAGGAACGGTGGTAACTTTACATTTAAATTGAACTTATAAAATGACGATTTAGAACTACTTAGTAGAACTTACTTTAATAGTGTACTTAGTTTTAATATTTATTTATTATTACTTGTTTAATAATTTTGATAAAATACAAAGACAATGCCGTTGTTAAGCAAAGGTCTCTTGAGAAGGTTTAGAGTTATACCACCATGCAGCTCCAATGCAGATTGATGTTTTTTTTTTACTTTATTAGGTAACAGACTAGCAAAAGTAGTGTAACTGATGTTAAATGGTCACAAGTCAAACCGTCCATAGACATTGGAATTGTAGGATTTTACTGGTGGTAGGGCTTTGTGCAAGCCCGTCTGGGTAGGTACCACCCACTCATCAGATATTCTACCGCAAAACAGCAATACTTGATATTGTTGTGTTCCGGTTTGAAGGGTGAGTGAGCCAGTGTAATTACAGGCACAAGGGACATAAAATCTTAGTTCCCAAGGTTGGTGGCGCATTGGCTATAAGCGATGGTTGACATTTCTTACAATGCCAATGTCTAAGGGCGTTTGGTGACCACTTACCATCAGGTGGCCCATATGCTCGTCCACCTTCCTATTCTATAAAAAAAAAAAAAAAAGGAAATCTTAATCAACCCTTACATCACCAATGCATCACCAACCTTGGGAACGAAAATGTTATTTTCCTTATGTCTAGTTACACTGACTCACTCCTTTCAAACCGGAATACAATAATGCTAAGTATTGCCGCTGGGCCTTAGAAAAAAATGATGATTGGGTGGTACCTACCCAGACGGGCTTGAACAAAGCCCTACCACCTAATGAGTGATGCACGCGATGCTGAATAAATGAAATGAACAACATCAATTCAGCTGTGCTTGTCCGTGTTTGAACCAAAAATCTTCTAATCTATCAGCCACGCTGTCCTTCTGGATCGAAATATCACATAATATTTTTTTCTTTAACCGATAACATTCGCTATTAACAATAATTATTGATTTTGAACCAGGCCTTCAATAAGGTGGGTATATCCCTTCTATCTAGAAAAACCATCAAGACATTTCGTTGTTGATATTTACTCATTCTAAATTAAATTTAAATACTTGATATGGCTTCAAATTTAAGATAAAAATTAATTTGAGAAATACGTTTTTGTTTGAATAAAATAAAATACTTGGAAATCAAATAGCATTGAACCGTATCATATGTTTTGAAGACTTAGATGTTTATTTTAATTATGAGCCGACATGGCTCTGTGTTTAGTACACGTGGATCGTAAACAAAATTAGCGGGTTCAAACCCATACAAACACCATGGAACCGTCGCGTCCTGCATGTGTCAAAGGAATGAAACAGCATTGTAGGTACTCAGTGAAATATGCTAACCTCTTCTTAGAAGAGGATGCCCTAAGCCTTAGGACATTTACAATCTTACTTTACTTATTATAGACTTTGTGATGGGTGTCGGAGTAAGTTTATATTAAATATTCAAGAAGATTAGCATTAATTTTAAAATTATCTCATTGAAAATACAAAGACAATAATTAGCCTTTCTGTGAGGTTTCAATACCGAATCTTTTTTTTTTTTTTATATATTCGCCGGGAGGGCAAATGACTACTTCACCTGATGGTAAGTGGTAGTAGAGTCCAAACGCGACGACGGCCAGTACAGACGGGAAAAACGTTCTGCACTAGCCGCCTTCGCCTTGCCGGCCCACAAGATGCCTCTTCACGCCTCGTTTGAAGGAACCCGGGTTGTAAGAAGAGGGGAACACGTGAGCTGGTAAGGAATTCCATTTTTTGGAAGTGCGACAAAGAAAGGAGTTGCCAAATTTCTTTGTTCGCGATGGAATTGATGTCACAGTTAGGCGGTGACATCGAGAACCAGCTCGCGTGGACTTAAGAAGGAAGGGGGAAGCAGGAATTAGAGAGAATAATTCCTCAGAGCACTCGCCGTGATACAGTCGATAGAAAGCGCTCAGTGCTGCTATCTCACGACGCAATTGTAAAGGTTCAAGGGTGTTTGTGACCTTTACGTCGCCAATAAAGCGCACTGCACGTCGCTGCAACCGGTCCAAGGCCTCCAGTAGGTACTTAGCGAAGCCATCCCAAAGGTATGAGCAATATTCCACGCAAGACTGTACCTGTGTTTTGTACAACAGGCACAGTTGTTGTGGCGTGAAAAAACGCCGCACCTTGTTCAGAACTCCGAGTTTCCGTGAAGCAGTTTTTATAACAGAATCGATATAATCCCTTGGACTAAGGTCGCAGCGAACGTCAATCCCCAGTATGGCGATTTTGCTTTGCATCACCAGCGGAGTACCACAGAGGGAGGGAAGAGGGGAAAATGTTGACTTTTTCGCCGTGAGAGCGCATACCTGTGTTTTTTTGGCATTAAACTCAACAAGATTATCAGAGCCCCATTTGGCGATGGGCTCTAACGTCCTATCGAGTTCAATGACAAGATCCTTCCGCCTCTCCTCAATTTCCGCTCGCCCAGCCACTGCGCGTCCGTGGTATCCACCATGCACTGTACTATCGTCTGCATAGCAATGTATGTTCCCAAGAGAGAGCATATCATTGATATGCAAAAGATGAATCGTAGATAAGTGACCACTTTGAGAGGACATTTATATTATTATTATTATTTTATAGTATAGATAGGCGGACGAGCATATGGGCCACCTGACGGTAAGTGGTCACCAACGCACATAGACATTGGCATTGAAAGAAATGTTAACCGTCGCTCACATCGCCAATGCGCCTCCAACCTTGGGAACTAAGATGTTATGTCCCTTGTGCCTGTAATTACACTGGCTCACTCACCCTTCAAACCGGAATACAACAATACCAAGTACTGCTGTTTTGCGGTAGAATATCTGATGAGTGGGTGGTACTACCCAGACGAGGTTGCACAAAGCCCTTCCACCAGTAAGTCGATTATTGCATTGTATTGTACATGTTATTATTGCATTTTTTTCACTTCGGCAAGTGTATATCGAATGATTTTATATACACCCGCAGAAGTATATAACTAAATTTATAGTTATATTTATAGAAAACATTTATTTCAACTATCTGAAATTTCAAAAAAATTAGTAGTAGTTAGGTTAGTATATATTTATGTGAATTTTACTCATACGAAGGCGAGACCATATAGAAGCGAGCTAAGCTATCAATGTTATATGTTCAATAACAGGTTTTAAGCATATTATAATATTTCACATTTTCAAATGGACATGAACTATCACAAATGGGTCGCAGGTGGCGTGCTCTTAAGTGCAATATGTTTGAAAGCTTCTGCGAACATATTTTAATCTTTAAAGCATTGATTATATATTTATTTCTTAAATGATTTAAATTCAATTGTTTTTCTTAACATAAATGGACTTTTTTATTCTTTCTAATATTTAAAAATCGAAAATTTCGTTGTAACGTTCTACGCCAGTCCGGTTAGAATCAGTTTTTTTCGAAAAAGCTAGGCAAAGTTTAAATAATCATATATGATATTATACGCTTTTAATATTCTACAGCTGGGCTAAGGTCTCATTTCCATTTTAGGAGATTTGAGCTTATTCCACCACGCTGCTCTAATGGGGATTGAATGATACTTTTGTGGTAGATTTTTAGCCGACACATGTAAGATTCCTCGTGATATCAGCGAACACGAGATGAATTATAAACTCACACTGGAACTATCTTCGGTCAAGACACCCATTTTCTAACCATTAGGCCATTTATATATTTTACGTAATTCTAATACTAGGTGCCCGCAAAACACTACTACTTTGCACTTGCATATATATGTATAAAAAAGTTAAAAAAAAAAAAAAATGTGCTCTCACATTCAAGGCAAAGACGCTAAGATCAATGTAGCGGTACCTCCCTTCAGAGGACAGGCATATGTAGTCAACATTTACGCAATATATGTTAACAGTAGCGAGGAGCCCAGCTTATAACAAGACGATTCATAAAAATTGTAAGTTATTTTTCAAAGCTAACATATTCTTGAGGGAAAATTCTTCGGGCAGTTAAACCTCAAGGTCGAACTTGAAGAGGTCGTTTTAACGTTTTTAAGTGTTTTTTGTTAATCCATTCCTTTAGGAAATTGTTATTATCTAAATGATTAAATAAAATCAAACAACGTTTTGAAAATCGATATTAAAAATATATTTATAGTTATTTTATATAGTCTTATAAATTTAATTTCTACCTTAACGCCTCTCCTTGGAAACATACCTGAAAATAAAATAAAAAAAACATTATAAATATTTTTTAACCAAATAATAAATAGGCTTGACCCTGATTAAGGCATACGTGTTTGTTTATAAGTGTGTATTAGGTATCAGCGCTCTGGGTATCCAAGGAAAAAAATATTTTTTTAATTCAGTTAGTGACAAGAGTGCATATATTTTCTTCTGGTTTGCTTTACAAATACAATTAAGTCAGATTGAATATTATTATTACTGAAATAAAATATAGCCAATGTAACTTCTGCATAAATCGTATCAGTAGTTTTAGACCTTATCGATTACAAACAAACAAATCTCTTTTAAGTAATATTATATTTAATATATATTAATATTTTAATGTGTTAAGTAAAAATATAATTAAATAAACAAAATGATTTCAAGCTAAATTTATAAAGGTAATTGAAAACCCACAAAATCAATTAAACGTTAATTAAACAAACCACCAAAGCTACAAAGTTTAAGATCAAATTAATTCAAATAGTCATTCCGCAGACCATCCGAGCAGAACCGGCCACTTTTCACTTTACCCAATTTCACATTCTTCTCAACAGTAAATTAGTGAGGGTTCCGTCCCAAGAGGGGGTCGGGTGGAGGGATCTGTTTTATGAGAATGCTTTATCGTGTCTTAAGGTATATGTTATATTACGCTTGAAGAAATCTTCACGAGTGTTGGTATTAATTATTTTTTTAAATATTTGTATATCGAACTACGTCTAACAGATATTTACGTTTAAAACATAAATATGTAATAAGCTGTAAAATTGGTACTATTATTTAACAAATTTTATTTGAAATAATGTTTAGGTTTGCACAAACAAATCGGATATTTAATGCTATAATTTTAGTGCTGTCAACCACTCGTAGATCACGCTAGATGGCGTTAGCGTCCAAACAAACAAATCACGTCAGTCGGGTGGCGACCTCGCCTGCGGGCGCACGTTATTTATGTGTCACGCAAGTGGTTTTATTGGGAATTTGTAGCCGTGTCACCATTCGGTTTAGCGCTGGATAATGCATCCTAAATTTATTACACTTTTACAGTTGAAACAAATAACAATGTATAGGATGCTTATCCAAATTACTTGTATTTTATTGACATTTAAATGTATTAGTTTTGTAATAATTTTTCATAAAATTTTTAAAAAAATACAGATAAACAATTAAATATTTTTCGTTTATTAAGTGAATAGCTTTATCAAGAAAGTTTGAATTATCACAGACATGGCGTAGCGTTCTTTTATAATTTCATATTAAAACATTCATAATCATTCCCAACCCTCCAATGCAAACACGGCGTACTTTAGACCCGAGTCTACCTTAAAGTATCAAAACAACCACACCCGATACTTGAACGCTCATTAACGAAATGGGCCGTTGTAGAAATGAAATATTTTATTTGGCGTGAATTTAACGTTTCCACCGAGCTCAATGATGCGTTAACGTTTGTACGTATAAAGTGAAAAGCAGCTGTAATTACACAATGTTTACAGCTTAATCATACCAAGCGATCCTGGTATTCTTTTAGAATATATTTTTATTTTATATAGTATCAGAAAACAAATAGTCACATGTAAAACAAAAAGAAAATCATACTTATAGTAAACTTTAATATTTTATGTTTGTGTGGGTTATATTAGAAGAGATATTACATACGTCACTTACTTTTTGGTTTAGAGTATGTAAATCGATTGGCTGTTTATTAAGTTATTGTATGCTTCAAAACTGTTTGAACTTTATGCCAAGCCCACGAAATTTAACTTAGTACCTACATACCTTCATTGTTAGGAAGCATTATGTTACTAAACAATGACGGCGGTTTGCAAATGGCAAGTTATTGAGTGCGCCTAATTGTACAAAAAAATACATACTTACTCTACTTTTTAATAAAATATTTCATCTTTAAAATAATATATTATTACTTTAATATAATAAATATTTTAGTTTTCTTTTTTCAATTATTAGTATTTTTATAAATGTTTTATTGTTGAAGTAGGATTAATTTTTTTTATTGTCAAATTAAGTAACTGAAAACTTTATGGTACATGCTCAAGTTTAAACCCTGACAATCTTTAGAGATTCTTCTAAGATTTACGTGTTTTAGCGGCCATGTTATCTTGACTCGTTTTATATTACTGGTTGCTGTGTTATAAATACGAAATTGAGTTGTATTATGTTGTATTTTTAATAAATAAAAAAAAAAACATTCGTTAAAACTATAAATGCTATATGGACCGTCCAACTACAAAACAAACAAAATTGAACATTTGCAATAGTAATAACTATAAATCAGAAAAATATGAGCCCTGGCAACCCTATGGACATTAAAAAATAAAGTCATCAGTGTAATGACCAGGGTAATGGGCCGTGCAGTGCGTGCGGCGTTTGAGGGTTAATCTGTGTTCAATGGACATGCGAGAAAAACATGTGTTACTTAACGGTTATTTTTAATTAATTCTATTTCAATTCATTATTATTTGCATATTACCGTAATTTATTAAATTTTTATATGTATTGTTATGTTAATATTTGTAGTTATTTGTTTTATTTTGGTACCCAAATTATATTAGTATTTGAATTACCCATCAACGACGTTAAAAGTTATAACAAAACATCAACGAAAAACGATTATAATAATTTCAGATAAATATTTTTAGCGTATTGTAGCTTGAAATTTTTAATTGGCCCGACACGGGTTTTTTAACCCAGGACCACAGGAAAGGTAATCTTATAACCCTCAAGACCAAAGTAAGTATGATTGTTGATACAAAGGATTTTTTTTCTAAGCGTATAAACTAGTATATGTCATATCGAAATTAAAAAACGAGTAGACTATTTAAGTAATATATAATGAACACACACATGCACGCCTTTTTTTTTAAATTTATTAACATTACTTAAATAAAAACGAAAATTCAAAAAGTCGAGTCTTATATTGAGGGATTATTTACAAAGCCACCAATAAAGTTTACGTTTCAGTTGATTGTTCATAAAATGGAAATTTATCCTGCACTATAAGGGTCCTTCAACCCGCTTCATTAGACATTCGTCATAGTTAACACTATAATAACGCAGTCTGGGACAAAGCGCTTACACTAAGGCGCATTACAAACATAGCGTTTTATTTCACCAATACAATATACAATATTTGAAAGTTTTTTGGGCGCCATGTTAGTCAAGTCTCAAGGTTAAATTTGAGTACGATTTCATTTCATTCGTTCACGTCTTTTACTTTTACTAAGTTGTACGCACTTTATTCTTTGTTATTGCTGACAGTCAAGATTACCCAACGTATTATCGAACAAAATGGCAGTGAGAGAAAGGATCCGTTCAAGAGGTATTGCCCACTGGAGTTAATTTCGGACTAAAACCGTAGACTAAGTAACCGTAATCGTATAAGAAGGTCAAATATATAAGACCATGGGATAAAAGCTACAACTGCATGATAGCGTATTCCATGGAGTGAAGATACACCAAAGGCTAATTATTACTGGTGGTAGGGCTTTGTGCAAGCTCGTCTGGGTAGGTACCACCCACTCATCAGATATTCTACCGCAAAACAGCAATACTTGATATTGTTGTGTTCCGGTTTGAAGGGTGAGTGAGCCAGTGTAATTACAGGCACAAGGGACATAAAATCTTAGTTCCCAAGGTTGGTGGCGCATTGGATATGTAAGCGATGGTTGACATTTCTTACAATGCCAATGTCTAAGAGCGTTGGTGACCACTTACCATCAGGTGGCCCATATGCTCGTCCGCCTTCCTATTCTATAAAAAAAAAAAAGGCACGGACAACACGTCTGTGGAGATACAAATACAAGAAAAAAAAGGCCATGAGATAGGCTCCAGATATGCTGGCTAGAGCTCGTTTGATATAATATACGAGCCTTACCCTACAGAATAAACAAGGCCAGCTAAAATGATAAGCTAATAGTAGGAAAATGAACCCTGATATTATACTGGGAGCAAGAAAAATGAGCAATATTAGTATTATCACTAGCTGATTCACTCCGCTACGCTTCATAACGTTCTGGACCTTAATTCGATATTGTCCTATCTCGTTTAAACTATAAAATTAAGTTACTTATTTCATTTTAAATCTTTATATTAAATAGATTATATTATATTCTAAATATATCAACCGATATTATCGTAATATTGGTATGATTATGTGTTTTGCAACACCAGCTGTTTACTTTTTATTAATTTGTTTTATTGTTTATCTTATTAAGATTATCTAAACACCACACCGCTGTGCTAAAACTGCCTCTTCTTGAAAAAAAAATAGTTATTATGTTTAATAATAATAATATAATAATATTCTGGAACATTTTTCACACACGGCCATCTGATCCCAAATTAAGCTTGTATAAAGCTTGTGCTATGGAAACCAGACAACTGATATACTACATATACTACTTTTCTTTTGTAAATACGTACTTATATAGAAAATTACACCCAGACTCAGGACAAACAGGCATGTTCATACACACAAATGTCTGTCCTGGGTGGGAATCGAACCCACAACCTTCGGCGTGAAAAGGCAAGTTTACTTTTATACTGCGGAATACGCCGATATATTTTTGGTGTTAATAATTAAAAATCTCTGTTGTGCTTGCCCGGGTTTGAAACCGCTATCCTCAATTAAGATTTACATGTTTTAATATCTGATCTTTAAGTATGTTAATAAATATAAATTTTCATTTACTGTATTGATTTAAGTAAAGTTCCATCCTGTTAAAGTGAGGTATCGATATGAGCCCTTGTTTTGTATTTGAAAGTTTTTTAGGCGCCATGTTAGTAAAAACTCAAGGTCAAATTTGAGTACAATTTCATTTCATTCATTCACCTCTTTCACTTTTACAAAGTTGTACGCACTTTATTCTTTTATTATTGATGTCAGAGTCAAGATTACTCAACAGATTATCAAACAAAATGGCAATGCGAGAAAGGTTCCGTTCAAAAGATATTGCCTAGTAAATTTAATTTCGGACTCTAACCGTAGACAATTTGTCCTTTAAACATCATCTGATCCATCTTTAAATATCAATTCGCCATTACTGTATTGATTTAAGTAAAGTTAAAGTAAGGTATCGATATGAGCCCTTGTTTTGTATTACAATGTTTTACAAATATGAATTTTTAAAAATATAATCAATTAGATATAAAGCGTATTATAAAGCTGTCATTATATACGTATAATTATATATGTATGTGATAAAAAATATCAATAATTTATGAAACTACCTCAACTCGCATTAAGGAATATATATTTTACAATTTATCCTAGGGTATAACTCGCAGCTTTCATATAAAATTCGTTTGATACGATTCAAAGAGAATTTAATTTGAATATATTGAAAAATGAGATGTAAATGTAGGCAAAATATAAATGAAAATTTGGTCTTAATACTTTTAAAGTAAATGAAAGTGAGTAACTTGAAAAAATTTAAACGTAAATATTTTTAACAGTTTTAGATGAAACAATTTTTAGAAGATTTACCTTGGAAAAAAGATATTGATTTGAAATGAAATGAACAATGAAAGAACATGATAACTGAAAATAGGAAATTAGTAGAATTCTCAAGATGAAGAAAAAGTTCACTAATGATGGAATAAAAACGTGTTTTACAAAAAACATTTTCGAAATGTTTTATTTGCAATTGTGTTGAATGAGTTGATTGAGTTTGTTTATTTTTTTATGTTCTAGTCTTACTTAGAAGCAAGTATATGTATACATATATAAATTGTTTATGAAATTATATTTTATGGAATTAATATCTGTAATTATTTGTAAAATTTATTATTTATAGAACCAATAGTTTGTATATATGATTCATTGTTTTGCCAAAATGATTTGGAAAATGAATAATTCTAATTTGTTTTTTTTTTTTTATCAAATGACAGAACCTCAAGGACCAGAAATCATTCAGTGTTGAAAATGCGAACAAAATATGCAAGCTCACGTATATACACCTAAATCATTTGGCTCGTTTCTAAGTTCAGAGTAGATAAAACTGGCTTGGCTCGAATATATCCTTGGACAGCATCCATTGCATACTACACGGTCGCCAACTTAACTAACTTTAACAGATGTTAAGGAGATGTAATCATTCAAGTCAAGATGATAACAATAGGGAAAAAAATCGGATACAACCTTGAGGTGAGTCTTGCGAGTTTTTCTGAGATTAAATTACTCGATAATTAAACATATGGAACAAGCGAAATGGCCACAAATTATAGCTTTCGCATCCAATTAAACAGCTTGTATAAACCGGAATAATTATAGAGCTTTTACTTCATTAATAAGAAGACTGGAACATCCTAATGACGTAACCAATTACGTAATAATTGCACCAATTATGAAAATTATGTTTCAATTGCAGGTTTTTTTCAACAGGAAGCAGTCAGGCAATAGGACAATTTAATGTTAAGTGGTCAACGTTCAATATGCCTTGGCATTGAAAGAGGCATGAGCAAGACTTTTCATTGCCAATGCCAAATAAATTTAAGATTTTTGTCTTTTCGATAATAATTTATCTGCTGAACAATTAGACGTTATATGGGAATCTAAAGTGAAATATTAATTTGTAAGCTATTATCTCTCATGTCTGGCAGAATTTGAAAATAGCCAGAGAAATCTCGGAAGTAACTCTGAACAAATTCTATATGCGACAGATGTATATTTCCATCGCACTTATACAACTTTGTACAATACTTGAAAACATAATTAGAAAGTAAATATTAGTATTTTAATTCTTACAAAGAGAAGGAAATGCTATATACAATCGATGAAAAGTTCTCGTGACAATATTTACTAACTGGTACCTACTTTTCTATATTTCTACTATATTTAATAGCATCAAATATAACTGAAATCATTTCAAGTTTATTTCACCTTTTACATACCTCATAAAAGTAAAGGTAACAAAATCTCGAATCGAGAAGAATCAATTTATGGGACGTTAAACCTTGGCGTCTATTTCTAGTTTTTATGTCAATACAAGGTCATTTATTTGGACGTATAATTTTATGCTCTACGAACTACTGGTCCCTGCTTCGTGTATATCTATTATACACTTACATATACAGTTGTATTATACATCAAATTTTAATGTACGGTATGTTGCATTCATGGTACAGGTTTATGGAATCGCCCAGTTTCATTAAAATCTATTTAATTTACGGTTTCGTATTGCAAAATATTTTTGATTTCATGTCCTATAATATTTTTCGATAAATCTTATTTTCTCTTCAACCAAAAGTAATATCTTTATTGTTATCACGAAACACTTAAAAATCATGTATAAACACGAACCGTCACAATTTTATTATAGATATAAAAGATGTTAGTAATAAAGGTTCAAAAACATATTTTGATATTCCTCACTGAATGGTTCTCTTCATATTATCTGTATGAAAAATACACACAGCCAGATGGTAATTTTATTTTTATTGTTAGAACGTAGAGGAACAGGACTGCTTGATAGTGAACGGACATATTACTATTATTGTCATTATAAGAGTTTGATAAAAAAAAAATATACTCAGATGTTACCGAATAGCTGCTACGTCAGAATCATTACATATAGAATAATAATTACAGGCACAAGGGACATATCATCTTAGTTCCCAAGGTTGGTGGCGCATTGGCGATGTAAGCGATGGTTAACATTTCTTACAATGCCAATGTCTATGGGCGTTGGTGACCACTTGCCATCAGGTGGCCCATATGCTCGTCCGATTTCCTATTCTATAAAAAAAATGTATAGAAGCAGTTTCACTAAATTTCGACCTTGAACAATTCAACAATTTACAATTAAATCTCTTCTGAATGAGGATCTGGCTGACAATAACTAAATATTTTATTTCAATAAGATATTATATATAGTATTTTTATGACCATATTAGTTTTGTAGAATAAACTCTAATTCGCTTATATATGTGTGTATGTGTTTGTGAAATTATGCAATTATTTATTAATTAAATTCATGAAATGCTGATACGTCCAGTAATGACAGGGCGCATTACCCAATGTCTTATACCACATAGGTACAATATATGTTTGAACATAGTTATATATTATACCATCGTTGTCGTTAGTTAATATTAGTTCGTTGTGACGTGTTAAACGAGGCTTTATCACCGGGCGCTGAAAGCACTCAAAACCTTAGAACAAATAAAAGAAGAGAAGTATCATCATCTGGGATTTATTGGTATAAGTAAAATAAATATAATTCAAAATTAAAAACCTTTTTTTAAATATTTTACATATTTATCTGCTTTTATTAATTGCTTGTATTAAATGTAAATGATACCTTGAAACATTGAGAGTTCAACTATGTAACGCAATTTGAATTTTGTTCAATTATTGCAATATCTTTAGCAAAGAATATTGCTTAGTACCTCTTATATTCAGATATAATAAAACAATCTAATTCATTCGAAACGATTATAAGCATTTGATAAACTTTATTAATGCAATTTACACCAGCTTTATGAACCAACTAGATAGTAATCAATATATATAATAATAAATTAATAAAGCCTCATATCATTTCCAATACTTGCTGTTCTCGGATAAAACCCATCAACGCCTCCTAAAGATAAAAGGAAGTGTACAATATCATCTCCGCTCATAAGTATGATTAAATAACAAATAATATAGATGTAAACGAAACTTGAACGATAGGATTAATAATATAATTAATTCAAATTAGTCACTAGTGTTGGCCCACGGCTTCACCCGCATGGCAAGAGGGAGGAGGCAAGTATTAGGTATAAAAAAGTAGCCTAAGTCCTTTCTAAGGACTTAAGCTAGCTTCATGCCAAATTTCATCAAATCAGGGTTCTAGCTGTGAAAGTGTAACAGACAGCTCAGTGGCGTGCCTTGGGAAAAGCTACTGTTCAGCAGTGGATAAGGGCTGATGATGATGATGATTACGAAACAAAATTACACCGAAACTTCTTTTTATCTATATAGATAAATTATCTTGTTACAATATATATGATACAATTTTATTTGCCCTTCATAAATAAGTGGTGAGGGCCCACCTCACCACTTATTTATGTTATCAAATAGTATCTATTTAAAAAAGTTTTAAATCGTGTAAAATAATAATAAATAGTTTACTTCAAAATAAAAATATGTTAATGTAAGAAATCTCAGATAATAAAAATTCATATTACGTCGACCCTAAAAAATCATTGGACTGTTATATTACGAACGAGGCATTGACCCTCCAGTAACAAGTTATAATGGAGGGCCTCCCTTCCACTTAAGAACCTATCACATAAATTTGTCAAAACACCCTAACAAAAGAAATTTAGCTGTAAGCAGCTACAATAAGCCGAAATGAAATATTCCTTGGAAATTGGGCTAGATTAGTGAACCAAATTACGCATCTTCATGATAAGATTAAGGAATTTAGAAGTCTTCTATTTAAATCGATCTTTGTGTAGATATGTTTTTGTAACTTAAAAAAATATACGCCGTATTCGCATGGGTCATACCGCCGCCACATATTGAGTTCATGGAATCAACTCTACAAAGTCTTTTTATCAAAATCGTTCCAGACGTTTAGAGCAATTCACGCACACACCCACAGAAGATTAACGTATTTAAATATAATTCTATCTGAATGTAAGTATATAACATATATATTTATACATTTTCTTACGTGTGTATGTATTTTTTATTTATGTACATATGTATTTATGTTTGAATTTCTCTTTGGTTAGCTTATAAGGCCGCAGATTCCGCGGTACTAAATTAAAGTCCTGAATCGTGTAATTAAAAAATATTGGTTATATTTTCTGACGAAAAATTTTGTGAAAAATCTGGAACTTCACATTACTGGATACTAATAGTGACGGAATTGAGTGCATGTGTTTGCAATATCCCTTGAGAATGTTCGATTAGGAAGACATCATCATTTATGTATATATGTATATTTGTAAGCTAATGAATGTTTATAATGCAATAACTACCCTTGAGCCTGCTTTAATACATATATACGCGAAGATGGCCTTATACTAATCAAATCAAATCATCACATAATTATGTTATACTGTTACTCAGATCGATATAGTATTAGTAAATTATCATTGATAATCCACTTCTATATCGATCTTATTATTCTTGGACTTTATCTACGCAAACAACAAAGTATACGCTATTATAATTAAAAATCGACTATTTTGAAATTTGCCGAATTAATTTAATTCTTAGTAAGAAAATTGTAAGAATGCTATCTAAATAAAACTAAGAACTAAGATGTTATGTCCCTTGTGCCTGCCATTACACTGGCTCACTCACTCTTCAAACCGGAACACAACAATAGTAAGTACTGCGGTTTTGCGGTAGAATATTTGATGAGATTAAAAAAAGATACACGTCTCGATTTTTTCATTGGGAAAAAAAATAATTAAAATATATTAGTGATTGGATGTCTTTGGTTATGTTATAAATTCTAGGAAGTTTGTCGCCACGCTAAAAGTAATATTTGTTTTATGTAAAACGACTTTTGACATATTTTGTTATTTCTATTCGTAACTAGTTTAAATATTTAAATTTATTATTTTTAATTACTTATTGTTTAATAAAACATTTAATTTATTTAATAAGTATATAATATAAAAACTTTTTCTACCTTTGAGTGCCGTTAAAATATTTAATGTTGTAAAAAAAATATATGAATGTGTGGAAAAGTCAATATAATCTATGTACATTGATGTTTTATATAAGACTTCATTAATTTATGTGGTGACGGCGACGAATATCACCACCCCATCTCATCCCGTGGGGGGCGTAGAAGTCGACCCGAGGGAATATACACCAGAGAACGGGCAGCAGCGTCTCTCTGAGTACTATGACTAACTTACTGCGATCGCCAACCCGTCTGCCAAGCGTGGCGATTATGGCATATCCCCTCATGATTCGCGCAACTAAACCACGGCCCCTAGTCCCCGGCAGCCCTGCTATTCCTAGCCTTGGTAACAGCTGTGGTAACGGCGGGGCAGGGGGTGCTAAGAATCCCCGGCAGATTTCGTGTTACCAACACCGACGACCTCTGGCCCTGGCAACATATAACACGCGTACACTGCGGACCGACGAGAAGATCATCGAACTGGAGGAAGAATTGAGCAGGTTACACTGGGATATCGTCGGATTATCCGAAGTCCGAAGACAGGGGGAGGATACGATGATCCTGAAATCCGGTAACCTTCTCTATTTCCGAGAGGGCGATCAACTGTCTCAAGGTGGTGTCGGGTTCATAGTCCACAAGTACCTCGTTAACAACGTTGTGAAAATCGAGAGTGTGTCGGCTAGGGTGGCGTACCTTATACTCAGAATCACCAAGCGGTATTCTTTGAAGGTCATACAGGTATACGCGCCGACTTCGACACACTCCGACGATGAGGTTGAGGTCATGTATGAGGATTTATCTAAAGCCATACATACCAACAAGACTCATTTCACTGTTGTAATGGGGGACTTCAACGCGAAGCTGGGCAAACGATTCGGTGATGAGTTAAAGGTGGGACCTCATGGAATTGGAGACCGCAACACTCGGGGCCAGATGTTGGCCGACTTTATGGAGAAGGAGGGACTCTTTATGATGAACTCCTTTTTCAAGAAGCCAGGTCAGCGTAAATGGACCTGGGTGAGCCCTGATGGGAAAACCAAGAATGAGATAGACTTCATCTTGTCGACGAGAAGACAAATATTTAATGACGTCTCCGTGATCAATGCAGTCAAAACTGGGAGCGATCACAGACTCGTAAGAGGCTCGTTAAATATCAATGTTAAACTCCAGAGGTCCCGACTGATGAAGTCTACGCTCCGACCATCACCTCTTCAAATCCGAAATCCCGAAGCCTTTCAGCTCGAACTCCAAAACCGATTCGATTGCCTAGCAGACTGCGAGGAAGTGGACACATACAACGACAGGCTTGTGGAAACTGTCCGTACGGCTGGGTCTAAGACCTTCAAGACCAGCCGTACAAAAGGAACCAAAAAGATCTCTGCCTCTACCCTACGGCTTATGGAGGAAAGACGGAAAATGATTCTGACGTCCCCAGCTGATGCTGCCGGCTATCGGCTGATCAACAGACGGATTTCAAAGTCTCTAACTCGCGACACTCGCCAATTTAATACAATGCGCATTAAAGAGGCCATCGAGCGGAACAAAGGCTCTAAAGTGTTCGCCAGAGATCTGTCTGTTGGTCAGAGTCAACTGACAAGGCTGAAAACTGAGGATGGCAGAATAGTCACGTCAAGATCTGAGCTGTTGGAAGAGGTTGAGAAGTTCTACGGTCAGCTGTACACGACAGCTCAATCACCTGTCAGTAGTCATGCTGCAGATCCCAGAGCAAGACTAACCCGACACTACACTGAAGATTTTCAGGACGTCAGTCTTTTCGAGATTAGAATGGCTCTCGGACAACTCAAAAACAACAAGGCACCTGGTGATGATGGTATTACAGCCGAGCTTCTGAAGGCGGGTGGTACACCGATCCTCAGGGCTCTTCAGAGGCTTTTTAACTCCGTCATTGCCAAAGGTCAAACGCCAAAAGCATGGCACAGAAGTGTGGTGGTACTTTTCTTTAAGAAGGGTGATAAAACCCTTCTGAAGAATTACAGGCCCATCTCACTGCTGAGTCATGTTTACAAGTTGTTTTCGAGAGTCATTACGAATCGTCTCGAGCAAAGGCTTGACGACTTCCAGCCACCCGAACAAGCCGGATTCCGGAAAGGCTTTAGCACCATAGACCACATACATACGCTGCGGCAAGTTATACAGAAGACTGAGGAGTATAACCAGCCACTTTGCTTAGCGTTTGTGGACTATGAGAAAGCCTTTGATTCGATCGAAACCTGGGCTGTGCTGAATTCTCTTCAAAGGTGCCAAATTGATTATCGGTATATCAGGGTGTTAAAGTGCTTGTACGAGAACGCCACCATGTCGATCCGACTCCAGGATCAGAACTCAAAACCTATCCAACTGCAGAGAGGTGTAAGACAGGGAGACGTGATATCTCCGAAACTGTTTACCGCTGCATTGGAAGATGTTTTCAAGCTTCTGGACTGGAACGGACTTGGCATCAATATTAACGGCGAGTACATCACTCATCTTCGATTTGCCGATGACATTGTAATTATGGCTGAGACCTTGGAAGACCTCGGCACTATGCTCGATGACCTCAGCAGGGTTTCCCAACAAGTGGGTCTAAAAATGAACATGGACAAGACGAAAATCATGTCGAACATCCATGTTGCACCCACTCAAGTCAAGGTTGGAAATTCTGCACTCGAAGTTGTAGACAACTATGTCTACCTAGGTCAGACCATCCAACTAGGTAGGTCCAACTTCGAGAAAGAGGTAAATCGTCGAATTCAACTCGGCTGGGCAGCGTTCGGGAAGCTACACGATATCTTCTCATCCCAAATACCGCAGTGTCTCAAGTCGAAAGTCTTCGACCAGTGTGTGTTGCCAGTGATGACGTATGGATCAGAGACGTGGTCGCTCACAATGGGCCTCATAAGAAGGCTCAAGGTCACTCAAAGGGCAATGGAGAGGGCTATGCTCGGAGTTTCTCTGCGAGATCGAATCAGAAATGATGAAATCCGCAGGCGAACCAAAGTAACCGACATAGCCCGAAGAATTGCTAAATTGAAGTGGCAGTGGGCGGGGCACATTGCTCGCAGAACCAACGGCCGCTGGGGCAGAAAGGTTCTCGAGTGGCGACCACGAACCGGAAGACGCAGCGTGGGCAGGCCCCCTACAAGGTGGACCGACGACTTAGAACGAGTCGCGGGAAGCCGTTGGATGCGGGCAGCGCAAGATCGGCCAACGTGGAAATCCTTGGGGGAGGCCTTTGTCCAGCAGTGGACGTCTTTCGGCTGATGATGATTTGATGAGTGGGTGGTACCTACTCAGACGAGCTTGCACAAAGCCCTACCAGTAGATTATATTTAGTAAGTAATTTATAGTATTGATTTTAGTGAAAAGGAGTAACAGCTGAGTTTTGGTATTTCACGGTTAAATACACATTTCGACTAGATTGATAATTGTGAAATGACAATTCACCATCTCTTTCACTCTTCATGAATAACTTTAATTTATATTGGCAGAAGTTTATAATTGATATATGTATAGTTGGAAGAGGAAAATAAATAAATCCACTACTGTTATATATTAGTGGATACCTATATGTAATACATTTCATTGAAGTTTTACTATATTAAGTGATTTCATCCGAATCACACAAAGGACATGGCCAATTTCTGTATGAGCGTTTGCGTAGGTATCGAGTTTAGTTTACACAAATGAATTGTGGTGTTTTATATTCGTGAATATTGGAATATTAAATTGCCATAAATGAAAAACTCAAAAAATATTACAACAGAATAGACGTAAACATATAATAATATAATGGAATAGAAAAGAATAACGTAGATATAAATCCGATTGCTGCCAATAAGTGTAGATTATGATTTTGCTATAAAAAATATTTTTTATACATTCATGTACTTTATAAAGCAACGTAATCGAGTGGTAGATGGTATCAGTCCGTAGACATAAGCGGGGATTAATAACTATCAAAAACGAATCGCAAAAAAACAAACAGTACACAACGGAAAATCTGCAATGACTTTACATTGACATTTGACATAGAATCGCACTCGCGGGCAAAAGTGGACTCGTTCCGTTTTAAGAATTATATTTCTGTGTAATATTAAAAAAACTATCTTACGCATCAACATTTATGAAAAGATAATTTTATTAAATGCAACAAATACCAATGAAGACATTTTCGTACAAATAAAATGTTCCTAATAAGAGTCCAGATCACTTGTCTATGCATATGCTATGCAAGCAGTCTTGAACGTCCATTATTATATTTCTTTCTCTGTGCTCCATTACGGTTTAAGTTGACAAACGTTTCTTAAAATTGATTTTGTATTACATAATTTTTTTTATAGAATAGGAAGGCGGACGAGCATATGGGCCACCTGATGGTAAGTGGTCACCAACACCCATAGATTACATTGGCATATAAGAAATGTTAACCATCGCTTACATCACCAATGCGCCACCAACCTTGGTAACTAAAATGTTATGTCCCTTGTGCCTGTAATTACACTGGCTCACTCACCCTTCAAACCGGAACACAACAATACCAAGTACTGCTGTTTTGCGGTAGAATATCTGATGAGTGAGTGGTACCTACCCAGACGAGCTTGCACAAAGCTCTACCACCAGTAATATTTTGAAATAAAAACTCCCAAGTTCATAGAAGTTATAAACTATGTACTAAGTATTAATTTTTTTTTATTTTTATTTTACAATATATTTACTGTCTAGCTGTACGTGTTATGTACTATTTTCGCCACGTAATTTCTTGTTGTTGTTTCACGATGTGTTGAATCACTACAGGGCTCGAGATGAATTATAAATTAAAATGAAACACATGTCCGGATTTGAACACACAAACTGTTGCTAAAATTTATGTATTCTAGCTACTGGGCCATGACCTACAAAACAATTAACACATATAATTAAAAAAATACTTACTTTAATACTTTTTACTAAATAAACTTTTATAAAAAAGAATTAATATTACGTTAGGGAAAAATATGCCCTGAACGTAGCCAAGGACAGATCCAGATGGCGCACCATCGTAGAAGATCCTGAATTGGGGTCACGACTCTAAGACATGAAAAAATCGATGCGAGGAGGAAAAAATAAAAGGAAAATCTTTTTAGAAAAGTCTGTACTAAAGAAGTGAGTACTGATGTTTAGACATAATAAACAGTCTCAGTTCAAGCTTTACTTATAAATTTTGTTCAGGTTGATTAGGTAAACAATGCATTGTCTTTTTCTTTCGCATGTCAAATCAATGGTGACAGAAAGAGAGAAATCAATGTTTAACTAAACCACCCTTTAGTTTCTAGGAAGGATTTCTACCAAACTATCCGAATATTATATTTTCATATCTGGTAAAACTACAACAGAACTGTACGGATAAAACTATTACAAAGAAGTGAAATACTGAAACAAAAATGATAAAAAAGGACAGAAAACAACATTGTTGTTCGTACACGGAATACGTATTCAACAATTACCATACTATATTTCCATTATGAACGTTGGATTAAAATAACAGTTTCCCTTTGTACGACTTACTCGACTAAAACTCGACTAATCCACTCGGAAAATATTCTGCGTTAATGGATGAAGTCATCCGAGCAGAAGAGCCAGATAGCCTGGTGGTCCACTGGATGTAGCACCATATCACGCTTCTTGCAACATATATCTTACTGATTGTATTTACGAGCTTAAAAAATAGAAAATACTTACTGTTGTCATTCGACTTAAGTCTACTGTATAATCAATCAGAATACACACCTGCCTTTCACGCCGAAAGCTGTGGGTTCAATTCCCACCTAGGACAGACATTTGTGTGCATGAACATGTCTGTTTGTCCTGAGTCTGGGTGTATTTATCTATATCAGTATGTATTTACAAAAGAAAAATAGTATGTGTATAGTATATCAGTTGTCTGGTTTCCATAGTTCCACATAGTTTGGGATCAGATGGCCGTGTGTGAATAATGTCCCAGGAATTAATATAATTATTAGATGTATTTTATTGTATGTAATTATTATGTATTGATTTATGTGTTGTTGTTGAATGATTTTAGGTACAATATAAATGATGTTTTTTACTAGTATTTATTTATTTTCTCCAGGTAGCGCGCGTTGTTTCAATCTTACAATTGAATTTTAAATCAAGCAATTCAAATAATCAAACAGAAATATTTGCACTCTTTTAGTGTCACCACAATGGAATTAAGAATACTAAATTTTATTCGCTCTTATGAAATTAAACTCGATAAAAAATCAGTAACATAACTAATATGGAAGTTAATTTCAAATTCTCTGTATCATTAATATCAATAAAAAAATTAAGAATTACTTTAATATCAATCAATCTCTCTCTTAAGCTAAGCATTCACTAGAGGGTTAGCCTGCCTTTCCTCTAATGAACAACTCAGCGGGTTCATTATAACGGCGGATTAAAAACTGATTCCTGTTGGGGAGTGAAACAATTTACTCTTATCGGAGATTAAGGTCCTTAAGATCACGCTTTGTTACGTAATTCATTGTATGCAGTGGACGGTTAGTGACATACGGGACGAGAAATGCACCAACATTTTTAAGCAGAATATTTTTTGCTAAATTCACGAAACATAATGGATTTTTCTAAAGCTCATTTCTGTATATTTTCTATTGGAATTTCATCTTGCTGAGTAATTCGTTGTTTTATTAAGATTAGAAGGTTTTTTTTTTAATATTATTAATGTTATGGTGGTATGAAGTAGATTATCCATTCTCTTGAGAATCCGAGAAGATTTAAGTTAACTTCGAAAATGAGAAAATTGGATTGAAATCCCAAATGATAAAAATCTAAGTCATTGTCCAGTAATTAGACTAGATAATAATAAGCTAATAAATAGAACAGCTGCCATTTGAGATATATAATATTATAAGTAAATAGTTCATTTAGTTCTTAAGACTCGGAGTACGAAATATTGTTCTCAAAATTTCATAACAGTACCACTGTTATGAAATTTTGAGCTGCCGTAATTACAAGTCTCCTTAAAATTAATCATTGCATGGCGATTCATTTTCAAACGTCAGACACATGAAACGAGTTACTTTTCAAAGGGTCTTTGAAGTAGATTGGAGTATGTATGTATGTTGTTTTCAACTTACGTACCTAATATATAATAAATTTTTAAATGTTATTTATTATATTTTAATTAAATATATATAAACATAAAATTAATATATGTAATATATATAATAATAAATAGTATTAAACTTATTATGACTTTTTGCCTATAAAGCAATGTAGCGGTCATGGGATACTATGACAGTCATGAGATTTGATTTTACAGGATATTTATACTGTAAAATCAAATCAAAATATACTATATTTAGGTAGGCTCTTATAACAAATACACTTAGACAAATACTTTTTAATTTTATATAATAACATTTTTTTTATAAAACTCAAAACGGTTATCGTGTTAAAAAAAACGGATCATATTTGTTAAATGCCCGAATGATGTGAGTTTCATTTCGGTAGTCAAATCGCGATTGACGGATGCTTATCTGGCGAAACTTCGATTAAGTTGGAGTTGACAAGATACGAGTATGATTTAAAGTTCTTATAACTTTGAAAATCGCTTAATAGAAAAAAAATAGGAAAACTTTAAGTATCTACACGAGTATTCGCAAATATATCACATCGTACATATGTACACTTCGTGTTATGCTATTTTGATACGTATATCCTTTTAATGTTATAACTATTGTAGTCAATGTCGCATATCACATTATTTTGATATTTCATCATCGTTCGGGGGATGTGTATTAAGTTTACTCTTTTCATCTCTACAGGTGTATTTCATTTTTCGTCATTAGATTTTAATTTTTACATCAATTAGTCATTTGTATAAAAATAATATATCATACACCATCGTATGTATATTTATTAACATGTAATTAGTTTTGTTCAATGAAATTAGTAAAGCATTAATTAAATTAAAAGCTATAATGTAGAATTAAACAAATAAACGTTCCGTAATTTTTTTGTAGCCGACTTGGCCCAGTGGTTATAACGCGTGAATCTTAACCCATGATCGTGGGTTCAAAAGCGGGCAAGCACCGCTGAATTTTCATGCGCTGAAATTGTGTTTATAATTCATCTCATGCTTGACGGTGAAGGAAAACATCGAAAGGAAACCTGCGTCTAATTTCACTCAAATCTGCCACTTGTATATTCCGCTAACCCGCATTGGAGTAGCGTGATGGAATATGCTCACATCCTTTTTCTCAAAAAAGGAGAGGAGGCCTTAGACCAGCAGTGAGACATTGACAGGCTGTTACTATATTTTTTTTTACTATAGTAAGCAAGAAAAACACGTTTGTTAATGTTATAATAAAAACGAAAAGAAAAGAAAAGTATATTATTTGTAAAGAAAACAGCTGTATTTTTGTAATAAGGAGAACAACCGGTAAGACAGAGTTATTAAGATGGACAATTTAAATGAGATGCTGTTAATAATTAATTAATTAAACACTACGCCGGCAGCGATACTGATTCATCTTTATTTTATAAAAGATAAAATCTTGGAAATGTGACGAACGGACAAATTGCAATTACACTTTCTTTTATCGTCGAGAAAGTCATCAATTTTAGAGTTCCATAGTCGCCTCTTCGATGAATAGCATAAAGCTTGCCAAGAACAAAGGGTTCTCTTAAAAGCTTTTCGGGCCAACAGCCTGACCATACATTTGATTTGTGTTATAGTTAGTTAGTTATTGGCAATATTGTTTATTCGTACGTGTATATGACTTTTTTGTTTTTTTTTTTATTAAATTATCTGTGTTTTCAATTCAGGGTATCGATGATTCTGACATCAACGGCAATATTTAGTTCAAGCCTTTCACTTAACACACTCTCTATACGTAAGAAATAAATTTGATTATAATGATAT
Organism: Nymphalis io; assembly: GCF_905147045.1. Lineage (NCBI taxonomy): Eukaryota > Metazoa > Arthropoda > Insecta > Lepidoptera > Nymphalidae > Nymphalis > Nymphalis io. The sequence continues at coordinate 7,706,808 of NC_065911.1, forward strand.
TTAAAAATATGTATAACAACAGCATATAATTTGATTGAATTCAGGGGAAAAAAATGATTTTACAGATTTTTTAAGGAAATTAATTTTATATATATATATATATATAAAAAAAACATTTACTTATAAATTTTGTTCAGGTTGATTAGGTAAACAATGCGTTGTCTTTTTCTTTCGCATGTCAAATCAATGGTGACAGAAAGAGAGAAATCAATGTTTAACTAAACCACCCTTTAGTTTCTAGGAAGGATTTCTACCAAATTCTATATATATATATATATATATATATATATATATATATATATATATATATATACTCAAGCCCACTTTAGGCAAGTGCTTTAAAATGGGTAATCATAAATGTAATAATAATATTTGCTAAAATACTGCGCAACAGTAGAAATTTGATTAAAGATGAAATCACTGATCAAAGAAATTCAATACCTAAATCTGTTATATTGAATTCCATTGAGTTATCAATCAGTGAACCAAACAATCATCGAGGCACACCAACGATTTAAGCGAAGCGATTGTTTAAGATACTTCTAAAGAGGGTTCTATTACGAGAGGCATTTGGTACGAAACAATTGCCAATACACAGTAATTTAGACTCAAAACATTTATAATAGAGGCTGTAATTGAGTGTCATGACCGCTAGAACATTTCATGTTCTACAAAAGAGCAAGGGAAATAAGTCATTAATAGAAAATAACATATCAGTTGGGGGATCAGAAACAAGATGACTGTTCAGATAAGGGGTGAATAGAATTGTATTTCACTCCCCCATTGTCGGATTCCAGGATTGGGGAGTGGCTAAAATATATGTTAATGACGTAAAATTCTACAACATTGTAACTGAATTGATAATTACTTTTAATTACACATTCCTTATCAAGATTCAAACGTGTTATAATAATCGACTAATTAGTTAATGCAGGAAGAAGTTGATGAATGAGAACTGACGTAAGTTTTAGAATATTTCGGACTTTATAACAAGCTACTATCAAATAATGTTTTGTAGTTAGTCTGTAATTACAGTAAGATGGACCTTCAAAGTTTAACGCTTGACATCACATTTACAATCTGAGGAACTTGTCAAAGGCTTTCGAAATTGTCTATGGGTAGATAAGATGACCATTGACCAGCTACTGACGACATTGTTTTTAATTGATCTCAATTGCTATATCGTTAATATTCATCTCGTGCTTTTCGGTGAAGGAAAACATCGTGAGGAAACCTGCATGTGTCTAATTTCATCGAAAATTCTGCCACATGTGTATTCCACCAACCCGCATTGGAGCAGCGTGGTGGAATAAGCTCCAAACCTTCTCCTCAAATAGGGAGAGGAGGCCTTAGCCCAGCAGTGGGACATTTACAGGCTGTTACTTTTTTAATATATATATATAAATCGTCCAATAGTCATCATCTGATCGTTTCAATAGATTTATATTATTATGACATTTTTTTTTTTTTTTTTATTAATAATTATATTGATAAGCTTCTATAACACATAGAATCTTTCAACGTATGAGAATTATAAAAAGACGAACAAAAAAAAAATCTTAACTTCATTTTACGTCACAGTTTTTACAACATAATACATATTTGCAGGAAATTGCCGTATACCGTCAAAATTCCGTAGTTTCTGTAGTGGAAAACACTTTAACCAGGAAATAACGATAATCACGAAACTTGCCTTAGTTAAGTCAAAACTTTAGTGTGTAAAGCCTATCACCTTCTCCCGTTTTGATGTTCATGATTTCACTTTAATTCCATATAGAGGTGGACTTAGCTTGAGTTTTAAAGTTGAATTAGTCCAATGGCTAGAACACGTGGTTTTTAAATGCTGGTTTAAATCGTTTCAAGTAAAAATGGAGTTTTTATGAGTTTCATTTGTCATGAAATTATGCTGCATTTGTATCCACTAATGCGGTTTGAAGGAGCGTGGTGGAATTATCTTCGAATCTAATTTATAGTAGAGGCTCAGCTTTGAGATATTTACTGGCTGTTACTATACTTTGAAACTTGAAAAAATTAAGACAGATTAATGTAATTGTATAGGTTTCAAACAAATTTATATTCAAATTTTGATAAAGAAAAAATTAATAAATAAATCTTAATCGTAACAAAAATTACACTTTAATTACGAATTTAGAATTAATAAAAAAAGTAGTAAGCAAATTCTGCTAATTTCTAATGACTAAAAAAAGCATTTTTTTTAATCATTGGACTGACTTGAACACTGAACTGTGTAATCTATATATTTTAACGATGCCTGAAAGGTACTGTGCTGAAGCCGTAGCGCTATTTTAATACGTATCATAATTGCCTTTGAAATATCATCAATATGTCATGATATATTAATTCAAGACGTACGGAATCCACGAGCATTCGAGCCTCATTTTTTCTTAAACTTCTGAACCCTCCATCGGGGTGACAAGTTTAATCTAAAGTTGGTGGGTCGAATAGGCCCCGGGGCGACGAACGATTATAAGTTTGAAGTGTTATTTTTAATGAGTTTTTGTGGATTTTAATATTAATACCACGGATTCGAGTGTCAAAACTTGAGTTTATATTACAAAGCACCCATTTTATTTCCAAAACATAACCGCGGATAATAAGAGTGGTTAAGTACAACTTAAAAAAGAAAATTAAGTCCATAATTTTTTTTTCCTTTATTGATTCATATCTAAATTGTAATAATATATAATTAGTCTTAATATTGTCAATAAAGATATATATCAAGCATTAGAATGCTTGCCATTCATTATATTTTTCAATATATAGAAACAATGACAATATTTAAATGAACTACTGCCCTGGATTCGTTTCGCTTCGTAAAATTTTAATATCTCGTACCAAACAAGAGATCGACTTATGTAACACACGGCAGATGGCCAACGTATATTATGTCAGCGTTTTGCACACCATTATCATCTAAAAAATAAGGGTTATTTTCGTTTGTTGCGACGAATACAGAAAATATTTCCCCAACGGCAGTAGATCAAAATATCATTGAAGTGTGTGTCGTAGATATTATATTCAAAATATATGAAATCCCTTCTCAAGTGTTTAGGGATTATTAAATGTATTTTTTGTCGCAGATGTTTTACGATCTTTATACGGATCGGGAGGGATCAACTGAAATGGCTTCTGAAGTGTCTATTTTACAATCAACATTGGAGGGCTGACAGTACATCGCATCTGATGAACATTAATTTCGCTTGTGCGGATTTAAATTAAATATAAATTTAACGCATCAATATGTAATGGATTTTAATAAAAAAAATATTACTAACTATTAAAATGTCCCGATAATTTTCATTTAGCAAAATATTTAGAAAAATGAGCAGATATATTAAAATTCATAAAACGAGAAGCTCAACAATTATGGAAAGCTGTATTCTATAATATAACCAAAGAACCGCAACTTTTCGCAACAAACACAGCGCGTATTTACATTTCAAAACAGCATAAGGTCGAAACAAAGAAACTTTGCCCTACTTGGCTCACGTAAGTAAAATAAGACACCAAATAATACGAAGATCCCGAAATAAAACCACAAAGTGCCAACAAAGTCTTGCGTTCAGGAACAGATAAAATCGAGGAGTCGAAATGTTCAGTTGAAAACAAAAAGCAGTTGTAGTAAAAGTTAAGCGCCAGTTCATTTGGAGTAAACTTGAATTAAAGACAAAACTGTACAAAAGGCTATCTGAGGCGTTAAACGATTGCGGGACAATGCTTTAAAATAAGCTTCATTGAGGCCACTTATCCCTTATCTAAATTGCTGCGTTTATGGTTATGGATCTGCAATGAAAATAACGATGTTCAGCTAATTGTTGGACTTGAAAATTATGATACTTGCTTTGATATTATACATGAAGTCGATTTGAAAACTTCTTAAAAAAGGTAGAAAGATAAGATAAACGACTACCTAAATATTTATTCAAATGTAAACGACATTTCGGCTGAATCCAAGAACCTGTCCGATCTAAGTCAAAGTCGAAAATGCTGTTACGCAAAATTTTAGTATGAAAACTTCCGTTGTCGTGTAAGATGTGAAATTTATTATAAAGGAGCGTGTATGTTTTGGTAAGATAGAATTGATTGCAATACTATTTTTAAACGTGTTAAGTATTATTTTGTTTGGATCGATTTAAAACTATAAACGATAAAAATAAAGAAATAAGCATTCAATGTCTATGTCAACTAACAGTTAATGATAATGAAAATAAAATAACTACATTATACAATTGTCAAATATCACGACCATTTTAAAATATTTTTTTTTAAATATAGCTAAAATATTTGAACCTAAGCAGAGTTACGAGAAACGATAAAGTAATGACCACAAGTTTATGTCACTTTAATTTCAGATAAACCTAACGTAAGTCGTAAGACAACATCTTGCTCAATCTTAAAGTTAAGTGAATACTAAATATATCTTTATAATCTGAAACTTTGAATATCGCGTAAGATGAGAATTTAATCAAAATATTTATAGATGATTTTTATAATGTTTTAGGTTTTGGTAATAGATCAACAAGTAATTATCTTAATGTTTAACTAGAGCTTAGACAGCTCGGTCAGTTTCAGCCCAGGTTTTAAGATTGATATTTCAGCAGGCTGCATTAATATATCAAACAGTATCTAATCATACACTTATATACATGAAAATTATAGTTATGGTGATGTATTCATGTCCGATTGCGGCCACGGGAACCATTATCAAAGAAGTCTGCTTTCTACCAACCAACAACACATGAAATAAATAGGACCAACGGCTTTCCGTGCTTTCTGAGGTACGGAAATATAAGCATAACTTTCAGACTCCCAACTAAAACAGAAAATGTATTGACATAAATAGTCAATAACTTTTTAGTGGCCCTAATAGAAGTTTAACAACAAGGTGGTCAACAAACAAGGGGACATATGTATATACAATAATAGTACAAATAATATGCTTAAAGCCAAAATATAAAGAAAAAAAAATATCTTGAATTGGACCAGTTACAGAACTAATATATATAATTGTATGAAAGAAATATAAAACAACATTTAACTTACTTTTTTAATGAAATATCGCGGCGATTTATGAAAATTTCCGCTGTTATATTTCTTGGCATGCTTCTTCATATAATTTTAACGCTCTCTAGTTTGAGTGTTTTGTTTTCCGAAGAGAAAAAAAGTCGAGCATTCTTTGCTCTAAACTCTTCAATGTTGTAGATATTAATATAATACGTTAAAAGTTTTAGAAAAACGGTGACTGTGAATTTCAAAGTCAATGTGAAAAGGGTTGAACAATCAATATTAAATTAAAGGTAATTAAACTTAAGCTTTGCATTCTTTTTGCGAAAAATAAACCAAGTTATTGACACCACCTTGATGTGAAGGTAAAAAAATGAAAAGTTTAAATAGATATTAGATTAATAGAATTGCATCATTTTTTAAAGGTAAAACAATCCGTATTTTTGTATTTAATATTAATGAAAGGATCTCTGTATATACTTCTTAAATCTATTATATAAAAATCTCGTGTCACAGTGTTTGTGGTGGAACTCCTCCGAAACTGCTCGACCGATTTTTATGAAATTTGTTATGTATATTTGGGAGGTATGAGAATAGTCTTTAAAAAAAATTTAGCAGTAATTCATTTTGTCTGTTTTAATATAAACTGTTAGTTGTAAATAATTGAATCGATTGAAAGGCAATAAAAGACGCGCTCGCTTCACTGGAATTATAAAAGGATTAATTTAAATTAATATCTTAGGAGTCACGGCAAAATTAAAATTCTCGCGTATTAGAAAAATTATGGTGATGGCCAACGATGCGACAGCGAAATAGCCAGCACAAAGATTATGTTCCATTCGTATGTACTATGTTTATCCCATATTCTACCGCCAAACAGCAATATTGAGTATTGTTGTATTCCGGCTTAAAGGGCGATAGAGCCAGTGTAACTAGCAGGCACAAGGATCAAGTACCCAAGGTTGGTGGCGCATACGCGATGTAAGAAATGGTTTATATTTTTATAGTGCCAATGTATATGGGGGTGACCATTTACCAATATAAAGAAAACAAATAACGGACCACCTTTTTTTAAAAGTTCTGTCTCATAATGTGGGACAAATGTACGATGAGCCAACACTCACACATAAAATCCGTAGACATAACCTAAGAAAACAATAATAAATAATCGCATGAAAAAATTCACAGGGAAGTGTTTTATGCATATATGTATAATGACAATTGATAACTCGCAAGGTTAAACGATGCCCGTTTGTGGCTTAGATTTGGGCACACCATGTTTATCACACGGACAAGTATACGTGGCATGTTCTCGGATGGGCAAACCATCGAGCTTATTTGTTTTTGCTAAAGACGGACTGACAAAAAATATCGTACACTCAAGTACTCTTCGAAATTAATTAACTGCTTTAGAATAAAAATATATTACTTTTTTCACTTTACATTTAACTTTTAATCAAACAATGAATATGTCTATTACATTAATGAAACACATTGAATTGAGAAAATGAATTCCTTTTTCTGTCATAGATCCCATCCCCGCACACTTACAATAAATTCGTTACTTTTTATTTAAAAATCAAAATATTCAGTAGATATAATTTATATAGCAGAACAACGGTCAGCTAGTTTGCTATAAAAATATTCATCTATCAACAAAAGAATTATTGACATTTAGATCATCAATATACTACACACAAACAAATTACTAAATTATATAAATTTATCCGCAAAACAATAACTACGACGTAATTACAGTTCCTCAACTCATTGACTCAATGAGCTCGTTTATAAAATCGCTCGCACTTAAATTTAATAGCTGAAGCCATGCTGGAGTTCGCTGTAGAACCATCCATAGCCCACACAGCAACATGTTTATATGGAGACATCAAACGATTTTATAATATGTTGATCGTTAAACCATATTTCAGTATTAACGCCAAAACTAGTCTAATGTACGTTTCCTGTCTTTGACGTGTTTTAATTTTGACGACGTTGAAAAATTAAGCGTGAGCTTCGTTAATAACTTGTTTAGGATTTTTAAGAAGTTTTTTTAAGAAAAAAAATAATTCTTAAAATATAAAAATTATATGATATCTATGAATTAACCTGTATATAAAGTCATGGTTTAAGCAGAAGTAATTAAGAAATTTGCAAATTGTATGAACTTAAATTGTCTCGTCTTTGAACTTGTATACTATGAGTCCAAAGTAAATCTGAACACCAATAATTTAGTTAAATATTAACATACTAATTGACAAAGTTGTAACAAAGATATACAAGTTAGGAGTTCCTTAGTACAAATTTTCTATTGAGCCTGATTACATAAATAAGTTGAAAGATAAAGTAACCGAATCGAAATTTTCATTTCACTTGGCAAGACTATGTGCGATCCCGTCTGCGTAGGTACCACCTTCTCATCACAAAATCTACTACCAAACAGAAATACTTAATAATGTTGTAGTTCGATATGAAGGGTGAATGAGCCAGTGCAACTGTAACAGGAAAAAGGGACATAATATCTTAGTTCCCAAGGTTGATGGCGCATGGGAGGTAATGACCACTTACCATCACATAGCCCATTTGCGCGTCTGCAAACATATTTTACAAAATAAAACAAATAAAAATAAAATAATTCGGAATATAAGTCAATCATTGTGTGTACGGTACAACCATGAACTATGAAATAAAACACATAATCAGGTTTTGTTTTTTTTAATCAATGATTATTCAAACGTTCTAAAATTTAACAAAGTTATATTGCAAGATAACATGTTTGTTTCATGACATTATATTAACATAAACCAATGAATGTAGTTAGTTTAACTAAAATAACTGCTAATAGTACCTAAGTAAATTTCCTTGTTACAAATTATCCTATTAAAGTGTTGATATTCGAAAGTATCAAAAAAATATAAAAACAGCTACTTTTAAAATTCACTGAGTACTACAAAATGAATCTTCAGTCAATATATGTTCCAATTAAATATTATCTATCTTAAACATTTCCAACAATAAACAAAATTGAAATTACTTCCCGAGAGTATAACTTTATCTTAATAAAGCCAAACTTTGCAACTTCCTGGTAACTACTTTATTCGTTCATTTTTCACCGAGTTAATAGTAAACTAGTTAGGCGGTCTTTGCGACCCGAGTTAGGTTAGCTAGTCTTTGTAACATCTATCCAAATCGAATTACACGCTGGGTCGGCAGGCCTCGAGGCGAAGACCCTACGCCGTGGTTTAAAATAGAAGATTTCAAATCTAATACCTAATATATTCATATAGAAACTACTAGATTTGAAATACATATATGTTCAATATGATATGTAAATATGTATTGTTTATTACATTATACAATACAGTACATTGATTGGTATAAGAGCTCTAATAGGTAGCTCTATTAAATTTCCCTTCTAGAAACATCTTAGCGCTTAACGATTCAACATTTTACTTATAATGTGTAAGTGATATATTGCTTTTGCGAAAATATTCTTACGGTTATTATTCATCGCTCGTAGCTTTCACCACCGACTTAATGTTTGTAGTAACACTTGTAACGCTATTTTCATTATATCTTCGGCAAGTGCTTAGTGAATTTCCGTATGTTTAGCCCTTTGTGCACGGAGCGTGTTTCAGATTTCAGGTAATTAGTACGGACTGCCGGATACGACCCTCGGACTTGTTTACCGAATAATACTCGTATTTGTAACATTGTTGTCTATATGGGTGTATTTTGGGAATGATTTTCAAACGTTCATATTATTGCTTTCTATGTTTCGTTGCCGATATGGCCCAGGCGTTAGAACACGTCAATCTTATTCGAAGATTGCGGGTCTACACCAGGACAAGTGGTCCATTTGTGGGTTGTAATTTATTTATCTAATTAAATTCTACCACATGTACCACCAACAACAATAAAGTGACGTGATGTAATCAGTTACGAATCTTCTTAAGAAGAAAGGAGGCCTTAGCCCAGCAGTGGGATTTTACGGCGGTTAGAGTTCAATCAACACTTATCTATACTTTAGATGAAACGTTAAGATTACTTCTGTTATATAACTCTTTACAAAGAACAATAAAACATTTATTATTAATACAATTTCAACCGTATCACACTAACACAGAGGCATTTTTATTGAAATAACTCAATATAACGTTAACATTACAATGAACGAAATTCCGAATCATTTTATTATCATGTCGTATGATTTTAAATCAATAAACTCTCTGAACCGTATCTTATAACGCTCATTTTTCGTTAATTGGTATTTTATACTGCCACACTCGAAGGGTCGGGACCTTATGAAATTCTCCGTTCTCTAGGCTGTTTAACCACCGGCACGTTGGCATACTTTACTTCAGATATATTCGGACGTTCGAAACTTGAAATGTCATTTCTACACCTTGATATTAGATGTACTAAAAAGGCTGTAAAGATTTATTATTTAATCAAAGTTTGGTTGTTCGTCGTCTTATAATTTTAGTGTACATTTCAATGTACCTATATACCTTTTATTTAATAAAAAGCCGAGATGGCCCAGTGGTAAGAACGCGTGAATCTTAACCGATGATCGTGGGTTCAAAGCGGGAAAGCACCACTGAATTTTCATGTGCTTAATTCGTGATTATAATTGATCTCGTGCTTAACGGTGAAGGAAAACATCGTGAAGAAACCTGCATGTGTCTAATTTCACTGAAATTCTGCCACATGTGTATTGCACCTCCTCAAAAAAATAAGGAAGAGGAGGCCTTAGGCCAGCAGTGGGACATTCACAGGCTGTTACGATATATCTTGTTTATCAGATTACATTCTTATTTTCATCTTGTGTGTGCTGAAGTAAATCTATGCCTACATACCATTTATACTTCGTTCTCTTTTGTATAGGTTTTATTTCCGATACGTATAAACTTATAACGAGATCAAGCACGAGATGAATTATAAACACAACACACACTTATACTAAAGTATTGAAGAAATCAAAATAGACATATTATAGATATAGGAATTGAGACTATTCGAGTCCATTCTTTTAAATAAAAATCTGATAATAATATAATCATATTATCTGTCATTGTTGGCAATTTCTTTTTTAACGTATTAAAATACATTTACATACATAAGTTTCATAATTTAAATACAAATTTGAGTGATCAAGAGCGATGTGACTGAATAATCCATACTGAGCCAACTATCATCCGACTTTACTTAGCCGGTTTGGAACTGTCAAAACGGCTAATCACGTCCACGATCGAGATACCACTTACCGCTTCAGATTAAACAGATATGGAGTTGACTGTGATACGGTATCTTCACGTAAACTCCGACAGGTTATGTAGTACTGTTATGCCCGCTTAGATTTTGGTATTTGGTACACGATTGTATTATTATATTTCTTTTTTTTTTATAAAATAGAAAGGCGGACGGGTCAATAAGCCAGCTTATGGTTAATGATCACATTGGCTCTGTAAATATTAAACACATTTCTTACATTCTCAATATTCCACAAGCCTTGGAAACTAAGATATAAGTCCCTTATGCCTGTAGTTACACTTGCTCTTCAAACCGAAGCACAAGAATATTAAGTATTACTATTTTGCGGTGGAATATGTGATGAGTGGAACCACCAAGTGAATTAAAAGCGCAAAGTTGCTACGGTAACAACTATCGGTGATAATATGAAAGATTTCGAAGCTTCGTTTGAGAATCAAACAAATATTATTGTGTTCTATTAAAATATTTTTATTAATTAGGTATAAAAGTGTAACTACTGAGTTTCTTCCAAATTCTTCTACTTAACCTAAATAACTGAAATATACGAAAAGGTAATTTTACTTTTAATACCATGTTATAAAATAACGATTCAAATGTTCTTCAAATAGTCTATTTAAATAAAATATATTTTGATTTTCATAATGTGTACCTTGGTGAGGTTTGTTTGTCATTATATCTTCAAATTTCCATTAACGGGTGTATTTACTTAGGAATAGAACTGTTACCAGCGTATTATTAAGAAATTGTAGAAGAGACATTTTATAAAAAAACGCTTATAACATCATATTAAGACTCACGCTATAACAAGTAAGCAACATCATGAAATAAATTAAAGCAATAATTAAAGTAATTAAAAACTTCATAAAATAATTGGAAATTAATCTGAATGATTTAGTTATAACGGAAACAGGAAATCTTTTTATAGCTATTTGTTAATTTTTAGCTTACATGTGGATTTTAACGTTTCATATTCAATTCAATCAGGTTATTTTTTTCATATAATGAGAAACCATTGTAAGAAATGTCAACCATCGCTTACATAGCCAATGCGCCACCAACCTTGGGAACTAAGATTTTATGTCCCTTGTGCTTGTAATTACTCTGGCTCACTCACCCTTCAAACCGGAACACAACAATATCAAGTATTGCTGTTTTGCGGTAGAATATCTGATGAGTGGGTGATACCTACCCAGGCGAGCTTGCACAAAGCCCTACCACCAGTCTTGATAAGGCTATGCTTCACTTGAAGTATATAACTGTGTCCTAAAAAAAATTAAGATATTTCCTATATGTATTTAATATTTAACGAAAATATTTATCACGAGATTTAATGACGTAATGAAAAATAAATTATTAGTCCTTATATAATTGTATTGTAAGAATATAATTTTGATATTATAGTTTTTAAACTTTTTTCTCGTCAACTAGAATTATCATCAAAGATTCCTCAGTTTGTTTCCTGGATTTCTGACAGAAACTTTTTAACAACGACGTGCGACTATAAAACGATGGAATCACTTATTACGTGATGGAATACAACAAGTACTTATACTTTGTAGAAGATCTTTATTTGTATAACAAAAGAGCTGATATTCCCTTGAAAACAACGATTGTATGAAGATTTCGCATTTTATCTAGAGACGTAACATTTTTCGGAAATAATAAAATTCAAACATCCATAAAAATTGCGATAGAATGCTTGAACAAAAAAACTATTCTTTTGGTATTGTGTTACATTAAAGATATATTATAGTCAGACATATAACAATTGATGACGATGATGATGATAATGACTTGTTCATCCGTCTTGATATGAAATATTAAGTTACAAATATAGTAGAAATTATTATTTAAAAAAAAATTAACAAATTTATATACATAGAAAGATAGATACTAAAAATATTGCAAGTAGTATCAAAATCATATTCAAATTTCCTCGACTATACATACATACAATCGTTTATACAAGTTTTCAGTTTTAAAATAGATCTTTCCAGAATACGGAAGCAAGTATCACTAAGTTCATGTTATTATCAAGTTTTTTATGAATTTCATAATAATTTATATAGTTGCTGTTTTGATAAATGTTATTTTGTTATAAATATTGGGTTGCTTTTGTTTTAAGCATTTGATAAAAGTTGTAACTTACGAAACGGTTGCTACTTTTACTGAATGAAAAATTGTTATAAATGCTGCCCTGCTCATCTTACAATCGTAATTACCATTGCAGTACAAAATATTGGGAATCTAATAAAATAATATTATTTGAGCTTCATTTTTTTTTTTTTTATAGAATAGGAAGGCGGACGAGCATATGGGCCACCTGATGGTAAGTGGTCACCAACGCTCTTAGACATTGGCATTGTAAGAAATGTCAACCATCGCTTACATATCCAATGCGCCACCAACCTTGGGAACTAAGATTTTATGTCCCTTGTGCCTGTAATTACACTGGCTCACTCACCCTTCAAACCGGAACACAACAATATCAAGTATTGCTGTTTTGCGGTAGAATATCTGATGAGTGGGTGGTACCTACCCAGACGAGCTTGCACAAAGCCCTACCACCAGTAAACCATTTCTATAACTTAGAAGTATTTATACGAATTTATTGAGTAATTATATAAATATTGTTTTAAACGTCCTGATGATATTGAAATTACGATAAGTACTTCTAATTCAAAAAAGTTTAATATATTTCGAATTTCGAACACTATCTTTCACCCAATACACAAGACCAACCAAGAGATTTTTGTTTACATTTGTACCACACAAAAAATAGATTGCTATATCAAATAGCATACACAGCCGAAATTCCTTCAACGATTTCTTGCATCCTTAACATTTATGACTGTACTTAACCATCTGACAGTCAATAAACGACATCGCACAGATAAATAGAACATACGCCACGCTATCAGTATCCGCTGAGCTGTTATTTACATTGGGACGCTTGTATACGAATCCCACTTTTTCCTCCATAAACATTGACCGAGGACGATTCCTAGATGGTCTAAGATAAAGGAGATTTATTCTAAATATTAAATGGAAAGCATTCCTAAATTATCTTTAAAATAATTTGTAAGATATAAATAATATCAAAATTCATCCAAATAGCCATATGGTGCTTTTGATTTCTTGGGTTTGATGGGTTTTCTCATAATAAAAATAAAATAAAATATTCATATCCAATATTATAGTTTGCCTTGCACTTATAAAACATTATACCGGATATGTTTAACTAACGATTTTTCTTACGATAAGAGGACAGTATACTAGTGTTTCAATGAAAAAAATTTATCATTAATAAGACAATTTCGCTTAATCTAAGCGATAAATCAAGAATCGATCGAAGATACAGTTTCTTTGACTGAAAATTATACTCGAGCCCATACCACGATGCTAAATATTTCGATTGCTTTCAAAGACAATTGATACTAGAAACTGCCGTAACGATTATGGTTTTGTACCAATCTAACATAGTATATAATATATATGTATATAGATAATGGTAATTGCCGCGATGAACGCCGCTATGCGTCTACCAATCGATCCTCTTCATCTATTTTTTTTTTGCGCCCCGAACACAAAATTAACATTAAACAAAATATTTATTCTTATTTTAAAAATTACAGTTTTCAGATCTATACTAACAACAGTTCTATTCTGTACGAACACACTTCGTGTCTGACTCGTGAAATGTTGAAAACCGACTTATGGTGATACGCTATTTTGATGCTTGCATGCTTAAATGTTTTAATTATTACAGTCAATGTCGCATATCACTAATGACATTTACGATTGTTTTCTGCTGTGTTTCGAGTTCCTTAATAACTCTACGGCTGAAATGATTTTAACCGAGATGAAAATACAGTTTCAATCGTCCTAAACTTGCGCCACATGACCGCCGTATTAGAAAGGGCGGCAGAGTAAAATGTAAAAAGAATAGCGGAGAACCCGATAGTAAGGCGAATACAAATCTAAGTATCGAATTTTTGTCTTCTTTATATCTCCTTTCTCTAGATCTTAGGTCAAAGAACAATTCGTGTAAATAACAATACCGCTGGCATTACTATGAAAATGAATTCTTTTGTGTTGAGTAATATTTTTCACAGCTTTTCATAGGTTTTAAAATTCTTGACCTATATTGATTGCATTCTCTTTACAATACTTTTTTACGGCGAGATTTTTATTTTCTAAAGATTTAATATTTTAACGAAATGTTTTTTGTTTTAAAAAACATAATATCTACGAACAGTCCACGCGACTTTATCCTCGTTGTATAGATGAAAACAAAACCGTTGGGCTAGTGTTCGTTAATTTTCATGCAAGATAATTAATAAGAATCTTATTATATGTGGCTAATTATATGTTTCATCTGCCATAGGCAGGTGTACATTGAGATGAATCATAAACATTTATTAAGCAAATGAAAATTCAATGGAACAAATCCGGGATTGAACTAACAATTTTTGATCAAGATTATCTTGTTATAACCATTTGGCCATATCGATTCTTATATTAAAAAGTGCGTTCAAAAACTGACGTTGGCGTAATGTTAATAAAATATATATTGCTAAAACAATAACAATAAATAGATAGAGATGAAGAAAAACTCTACATAGAACAAACGATACGAAAAACATCGTACTTTACGTTAAGACCAACGAGTATCAGCGTATCTTCCACTTACATCCATCACAATCAATCCTATTCAATAATATCTGTCAGTCTCCTCGCACTTATGTCGAGTCGACATTATGTCATCGGGTGAAGAGAGTACTTAATTCGCATGATATGTATTTAGATTTAATGCAATATAAACAGAATTATATTATTTTACATTTACCAATAAATACATTTGAAGTTTATAAAGTTTAACGTTTAGTAACGGCCTTTAATTGACCCAATGTTCGACTAAAGCCCTTCTAAAGGAGGTTTTGCTGAGCTGATTCCGCCACGCTGCTCCAATGCGGGTCGGTTGCTACAAATGGCAGATTTTTTTCAATGCCTAATAAATACATGACAATTAAGTGGTGCTAGCCACGATTTGAGCTCTGAATCATCGGTGTAGATCCACGCCTTCTAATCATTGAGCCAGCACGGCTTTCTTAGTATTTCTACCCAGAGGATAATCCGCCTGGTGTACCCACTAGGCCTATCACCTCATACTATATTATCGGTGGTAATTTTAAATTTTAATTGGTTCATTGTAAATAGCTTTATTTTAGTACAAAGACCAGCATGAAATATCCCATTAAGCTGTAGTTGTTCTAACATTATCGCGGCTATTTAATCAAACGCGGCTGATAACAGGACATGCATTAGGCGTTGCAGACCTTTGTGAACCTCCCTCTGTGTAGTTATTATTATGTTCGTTACACGATGATTACTTTAGGATATAAGAAAATATATTTATAAAGGCTTTTGAACATCGCAATGCTTACTATTATTGTAATACATCTCCTCAAACGTCTCTACGTTTAGCTCAGGTTTTAGCTCAGCAGTGGGAAATTTACAGATTGATACTTGAACTGATAGACTTAGACAATTTCGCTTATTTACGATTTACTTTGTATTCAATTATTAAATCAAATAAAAATATACGTTATTTATGTAAACATTGCCTTTTCGAATAGTTATTTTACAAGATTAAATTAAATTTAAAGCTATAAAACGAAAATGTTAAATTACAATATTGAATGAAACACTATTTAAAAAATGTATCCAATTTACCAACAAATGTTATTTGAGCCCCGCGTGGGTTTCACTATGGCAGCAAAATTCAGATTCCTTCATTGATAACATATTTGCGTTGGTGTTCTGAACGGTTAGCCATATTTATTGGAGTTCAGCGGAAAACAGTCCTAAATTTAAAGACAGTAAGGATTGGATTTTTATAAAATTTATCAGAAAATAAAAAACACTTTAGGAGCCGTGTAAACCATTTTATGTCGAAATGTAATTGCTATTTACGATATCAAGTAATCCGTTATTCTGTAAAATCTTTGACGTCTTACTCAGAGCGTAATCGCGGAACACATGAATTGCAAAAATCAAATTAAAGGTAAATAAAAAAATTCTGGTAAGATCAACATTCAGCTTATCGCAGTCCACTGCTGGACGTAGGCCGCACCATCTCATTCCGTTCCGTTCCGTAACAGCCTGTGAATGTCCCACTGCTGGGCTAAAGGCCTCCTCTCCTCTTTTTGAGGAGAAGGTTTGGAGCTTATTCCACCACGCTGCTTCAATGCGGGTTGGTAGAATTCACATGTGGCAGAATTTCAGTGAAATTAGACACATGCAGGTTTCCTCACGATGTTTTCCTTCACCGTAGAGCACGAGATGAATTATAATAACAAATTAAGCACATGAAAATTCAGTGGTGCTTGCCCGGGTTTGAACCCACGATCATCGGTTAAGATTCACGCGTTCTTACCACAGGGCCATCTCGTAGGCCATCCAATCTCGATAACTTCTTCAGATCATTAGTTTACTGTTTGGAATGCGCCCTACGCTGCTTTTGCCGATCCACTGTCTTCAAATAAAGAAAATATAAAATATGATTTATTGCGGTTATACAGTTTCATTACAGATTTGATCTCTATTCATTTATGAAACAATCACTCTCGATACATCAAATAAAAAAAAAACAAATAAAAGTCAACAAACATTGCACTAATAAATACAACAATAAAACTAAAGCACATACATACTAATAATAATAACAAAAAGTACATATAATATATAAACGTACATAATTTCAATTTATAAATCTCGTAATACTGTCGTAATATTTTTACGTGTATAATAATTAAGTATATAAATACAGAAAAACCTTTTACTATGTAAGTTTTATTTTGAATTTCACGCATTTAAATTTATCAGTGATAGGATTTAATAAACAAGTACAAAGCGTCCGACCACAGAGCAAACTAAACAAATGGAATACAGGTCTAGCAGCAAATTACACAATGCTGTCGTTCGGTCGCTGTTACCACATTCTAATATACACCCGATGACCACAAGCTGACCGCGCTCCGCCAATGAGATAAGAGTGGTTTGTGGTCCAAGTTCATTATAATTGAATCATTTTATAATTATATTAGCAAAACACACACTAATGCTAAGTTCTAATAATACTTTTTACATATTTCATATATTATATACAAAAATAAATAATGTCCTCCAGACCGATTTCGGCTACGGCTGCCAATCTTAAGAGAGATTATTCAACTACGCAGGAAATATTATAGTGCACAAGTGTGTGCGCAAACACAGGTGCACTCTCTATTCCGTAACTCTCATTATCCGATGGGACGGCAATCCGACACGACCAGATAGAATTCAGGCGCAAGACCAACGGCTTTACGTGCTTTCCGAGACATGGGAGTGTACACACTTCCAAATTCCAGACTCCGGGCTGCTTCTGAGAATTTTCTGACAGAAACACCCCAGGACCTGCGGCCTTAAATCAAGCCACTAGACCAACGAGGTAGTCAGATTTGATATAAAAATAAATAACTACTGTACCAATCATTACCTCATGGGTTGGTGAACAGAATGCATTTGTTATTTTTTTTACATTTTCAATTTTTCGTTTTTATTTAGAGTTATGATCGTACTGTAATTTATGTAAAAAAGTTAGTGAACTGTAAATTCGTTTCAACATCATTACTTTCCTTTAACGTTTAATTAGAATATCAGTTTTGGTAAAAAGCGAATCAAAGATTATACAAATGGTTGTACTAATAAAAGTCTACTTGAATAAAGTATATGTTGATTTCATTTAAATTATTATATTTGAATAATTTTAGTACGAATGTAATATACATTCAAGTTGTGTTTGTATAATAAAGTTAGTTTTATTTAGGTTTCGACTGGTATCATTTGGCATCGATAGTCAAAATTAGGTTATATGATAATAATTCCTATTTTTGTATTCAAAAGTGTATTTGGGTTCATGTATTATTCATACAAATTAAATTATTCCCACATATTACACCGGAAGTATTGAACGATATTATATGTGGTTTTTGGAGCTAATTTACTTTTAAAATTAAAAAAAAAACTCTTTATCGCATTATAATCGGGATACTTTGTGGTCGATACTTCATTATATATATATCGATTCTTAGTCCAATTAAAATTGAATGATTATCGTTAATTGTTCACTGGTGGTAGGGCTTTGTGCAAGCTCGTCTGGGTAGGTACCGCCCACTCATTGTGTTCACACACACCGTTGTGTTCCGGTTTGAAGGGAGAGTGAGCCAGTGTAATTACAGGCACAAGAGACATATCATCTTAGTTCCCAAGATTGGTGGCCCATTGGCGATGTAAGCGATGGTTAACATGTCTTACAATGCCGAATTCAATGGGCGTCGGTGACCACTTACCATCAGGTGGACCAAATGCTCGTCCGCCTAACTATTGTATAAAAAAATGTATCGCATTAATAAAATTGAATAAATCGATAAGCATTCAATTTTGGATTATTAAAATTATGAAATTATTTAATGACGCAATGCAAAGCATTTGATTGGCTATTATATTTCAACTTATCAGATTTTCGAACAGGTAGAAATAAAACTACTCATTTGACTAAAATGTTTAATGAGTTATTATTACAACATAGAGACAACTTAAATCGAACTTTCTCAAACCCAATTAACTCGAACAAGCGACATTTCCATCGAATATTTCGTTAATAAAAAGAATTAAAAATTAAAGCCTAAAAATAACATCCCAATAAGTCGATTGCACCGTAATAAATTTATTTTCAATCGAGCCGCAGCACCCGTTATCGATATAACGAATTCCACGGCTACCATAAAAGCCCAGATCTAAAAGCAACAATGGAGATTAAAAAAATAAAAACTTTAGAAATCTAATCAAAACCGACATTAAATCCACGCCTCCAACATCTAGAACGCGTTAAGCTCCGCCCACATCAAATCATCGTACATGTCATGGGATGTTGCGTTTAAATGCTATAAGCTATCAGCGATTCAAATTCCGTATTGTACCATTAAAAAGTTACCAAGTTTTTTGCTGATAAGAAATTTTCAGTAACAATTCGAAGTAAGAAAGTTAGTAGTGTTACTCTTACGTGTCCCAGAAAGCATTTAAAACCATTGGCCATGTGCTGTATCTCTCTCCAGTATGACTATGAGACAACCTGCCTGTATCGCAGGCAATGAACATTGCATGTGTGTATGACAGTTTGGATCTAGGACTAGCCTTGATTGGCTACCTCGAGCGAAATTCGATCGGGGAAGTATTTAAATATACAATGACGAATAAAACAGACTTTTCAAATAAAGATATATTTTTAATTAGTTTAGAATAGTGATAGGATGTTTTTGCTACGTGTAAATTGAAAAAAAAAAACCAAAGATTAAATCGCTGAATCCTATGCTTTGTATCATACAGCGATCACTGTACCATAAAATATGGTCGAAAACTGTAACCGACGGTAATTACAAGCAAGACATGTGAACCCATTATATATAGATTAGGGAAGAGTAAGCTTATTAACGAAAAAGATGATTTCTTGAGATAAAAACTATAAATGCTATTAAACGAAGATTTATAAAGAATACAATTTGAAATGTTGTGACGCATAAATAAATTTACCAAAAACCTCAAAATTAAAATGAAACAATTTGAAATTAGGATAATTTAAATTATTTGTAAATCTTATTTTTTTCTTTATAAGCAGATAGATATACATACTTATATAAATATATAATCAATAATACGTAATGATAACCAAAACATGAAATACATAATGCTTTGCAAATGCAGATCCTATCACAAGGAGATAACAATTTGTCAAGTGTCTTATTATTACAAATTATTACAAAAAAAAACGTTGTTTCAAACCCGGGCAAGCACCACTGAATTTTCATGTGCTTAATTTATGATTACAATTCATCTCGTGCTTTACGATGAACATCGTGAGGAAACCTGCATGTGTCTAATTTCACTGAAATTCTGCCACATATGTATTCCACCAACCCACACTGGAGCAGCGAGGTGGAATAAGCTCCAAACCTTCTCCTCAAAAAGGGAGAGGAAGCCTTTATTATCCCAGCAGTGGGACATTCACTGTTACGGTACGGTTAAATGTGCTAGAGATGAACAAGTAACCATGTCTAGGTATAATATATTTAATATAAAATATTACTGTTTTTGCTCAAATTGGAGTCGACGATAAATCGACATAAATCTCATCACATTAAAATTCAACGGTTCTGTTCCGAATTAGAACCTGCAGCCTTCAGTTAAGATTCATCTGTTCTAAATATCAATATTGTAAATAGTACTAGTACACAGTGCTTTGAAGTCTTAATTTTTTTGAACAGTACTTTACAAGCTGAATAGCACTTAACCAATTTAGATAATCAGTTTGCTCTTGACGTAGCTAACATAGAGATATTTTTCTAGTGCAATATGTATGTCTAATCAGCCCGATCTATGTTCGTCTTGACTAGATCAGATAGCCAATATTAAGTTCATTAAAGTGACTCGAGAGGCTGTCCGTTACAAAGTGAATATATTACATGTGTTTAAATATTCGAATAACAATCATTATAAATTTTATTAATGCACGTGACAACTGACCACCGAAAAGTTATGCGGGTGTCGGGTTAACCTATTTTTTAAATACGAAATACAATTTCAAACGAATAAATTTAAAAAAACATGTGTTTTATTAAAATTTAAATATCGAATATAGATTTTTTTACTAAATAATTTTATAATTTAATCTTAGAAACTATGTACAGACATTTTTATAATATACAAATTTGAAATAAAAAGAAAGAACAAAATACTCATTTCTAGGCGAGCTCGCTCCATCTTAGACTGTATCTCACTTTCCATCAGGTGTGATAACAGTCAAGCGCTAGCCTATACATTTAAAAAAAAAACAAATTTTAAGCAAAAACACGCCGTCTAAAAGATTGGCCTGTGGCATACCCAAGACGCTGGCACTATTGCCTCTCTGCACCGCTCGACTCAGCCTTTGGGCTAAATAAGCGCCAGCTCTTGGGTCACCAGAAGTGTGGACCAGTTTCGTGGAAAGATCTTTTTATGATTTATTTTGTATCGGACGACCATGGACCTAATGTTTCAAAACCCAGCCCCGCAGATTCATATCCGTTGGATAAAAGTGAATATATGCGGCGCTTGCGTATTTGAGCAGCTTCAGCGGCTGCACTGGCTTTAAGAGACTTATTCTTGATATGCCAGCGTATCTACGCAAGTTGCATCTCACACAAGAAAAGAAAGTACTGTCCCTATATTTTTAGAAGAGAGAGCCTGAAGCCAGTGGCCTGACTCTCCTTCAGATACAGCTAGCAGTCTTGCACGGTCTGTATCTGAAGTACACTGTATCTGAAGTGCACTGGGACAAGTACACTGGCAAATTGTGTGTAAGTTTAATACGGGGTGAATCCCAGTGCTTCTGCAAAGAAGAAGAGGCAAGAAACACTCCAAGCTTTCCTAGCCTTAGCAAGATCCTACACTACAACATCAGTCAATCATGGAAATCTTAATATCCGACTGACGAGACTGATAGAATTAAAAGCTGGGAGCGCCAAAGATGACGTAGACCGTATACCTAAGACACCATATTTGACTAGAAGAGTTGCTTGTGTCCAAGAACGTGTATCGAATTGTAAATTTAGAATTTTGGCTACGGTGCCTTTAAGTAAGGCATCAATAGCGGCTGTAATAGAAGGAAATTTCCAAAAGGAGCTGCTGCGTAATAAATACTTTACTAGCTTTGGGGCTAATGAACATGTACGAAGAATGAAAATGGTTATGTGTTGCTTAATGTCTAATAAACGCTTCGAAATGATCTTAAACTTTTCTAATTTTGAATTTATAAAGGGAAGAAATGCATCATCAAATATTGGAGCGCCTAGTAAAGTTAAAGAATGTTTAGGCACCGTAATAATATTTGGGATTAAAAGGTTTTAATCACTTAAAATTTTGTTTTTCTTTTCTTGTAAAAGAGAAATAGGTTCTGAAAAATATACTTCACATTTACTGCAATTTAAATTAAGCCCTATGCTGTAATTTTTCTTTCAAATGTTTTTTAAGTCGCTAATGACTCCTCCCAAAGAGCCATCATCGAGGTACCATAAATTAAATTTTGAATTTAATAATGAAATTATTGGATGTATAACAAAACTAAATATGACGGGGCCAAGTGGGTCACCTCACTGACAACCTACTGATGAATTCATTTCGTGCTAGCCAAAGAATAATTTTGAGGAAGAAATATTTCTGGAATTTCTTTTTGAATTTCTTTTAACATAGCTCCCCGATGAACCGAGTTGAACGCATTCCGAACATCAATTTTGACGAAAATTTCATAATTTTCGGATTCGCTTAAAAAGGTTCTTGCAGAATGGACTGCCACTTCACATCTTCATCATTTACTGGTGGTAGGGCTTTGTGCAAGCTCGTCTGGGTAGGTACCACCCACTCATCAGATATTCTACCGCAAAACAGCAATACTTGATATTGTTGTGTTCCGGTTTGAAGGGTGAGTGAGCCAGTGTAATTACAGGCACAAGGGACATAAATCCTAAGGGACATAAATAAAGACATCCTGTGTTAACGCGCCTGTTCCAACTTTCTCTCTCTTCGGGAAGTGTGCCGGAGGCTTGGAGAAGAGCTAATGTGCAAGCGGTTCCCAAAAAAGGGGATCGGTCTGACCCGGCAAATTATCGGCCAACAGCTATCACCTCAGTACTTTGTAAGGTGATGGAACGGATTTTAAACAACCAACTGATCCATTACCTAGAAGATCACTGTCTAATTAATGATCGTCAGTACGGGTTTCGACCAAAACGGTCCACAGGTGATCTTCTAGCGTACGTAACACACCTCTGGGGTGAAGCTATCGACAAGCATGGAGAATCGTTGGCTGTCAGCCTCGATATCTCCAAGGCTTTCGACAGGGTCTGGCACAGAAGTCTTCTCTCCAAGCTACCGGCATATGGTCTGCCTGCTCAGCTATGCACCTGGATTGCCAGCTTCCTACACAAGCGTAGCCTTCGTGTTTTAGTAGATGGTTGCGCTTCACAATTCTATGTAGTGAATGCTGGAGTCCCCCAGGGATCTGTGCTATCTCCCACACTCTTTCTTTTGCATATCAATGATATGCTCTCCCTTGGGAACATACATTGCTATGCAGATGATAGTACAGTGCATGGTGGATACCACGGACGCGCAGTGGCTGGGCGGGCGGAAACTGAGGAGAGGCGGGAGAATCTTGTCATTGAACTCGATAGGACGTTAGAGCTCATCGCCAAATGGGGCTCTGATAATCTTGTTGAGTTTAATGCCAAGAAAACACAGGTATGCGCTCTCACGGCGAAAAAGTCAACATTTTCCCCTCTTCCCTCTTTTTTTTTTTTATATGCCCCGGGATGGCAAATGACTCTACTCCACCTGATGGTAAGTGGTAGTAGAGTCCAAACGCGACGACGGCCAGTACAGTCGGGAAGAATGTTCTGTACTAGCCGTCCCCGCCTTGCCGGCCCGCAAGATGCCTCTTCACGCCTCGTTTGAAGGAACCCGGGTTGTAAGAGGAGGGGAACACGTGAGCTGGTAAGGAATTCCATTTTTTGGTAGTGCGACAAAATATACTACATATACTACTTTTCTTTTTGTAAATACATACTTATATAGATAATTACACCCAGACTCAGGACAAACAGACATGTTCATGCACACAAATGTCTGTCCTGGGTGGGAATCGAACCCACAACCTTCGGCGTGAAAGGCAAGTGTTCTACCAACTACGCCAACCGGCTCGTCAAATACATATTTGAGTTAGTTTTTCGTTAATTAACAATATTACTCTAAATTAGTTACAAATGGATTTTGTGTTAATTAGTTTCTTAAGTAGAAGCAGGTGTAAAACCCTAGTAACGACTTATAACCGTTTACATAATCAAATTAATATACCCGGTACCTATCCATCTATATACGTATATATAAAAATAACTTTCTGACTAAAATATATATACGAGTTCTTTGGTTACAAATATAAAAGTATTTTTGAAAATTATACCTTATTTACCATAAGGTAGAAATAAAGGGGATTTAACTTTGTATGAAAATTCTTTATTTTTGAAGATAAATCTATGGAATCTGGTATTGGTATATTAGCAATTGTGAATGACACGGAGCCGCGACTAAAGCGCTAGTTAATTAATGAGCGTAAGTTCTGTCTCTGACTATTTTTGGTAAATTATAGGTATATTAGAGACCGATGGTAGCTTTACATTTAAGCACATGGGAACTTAGTAATGCTTGTCCGGATTTGAATCAGCGATCATAGATTAGGAACCACGTGTTCTTGGATCACCTCGACTGAAGTATATATATATGTATATATTTTACTGAACTATTTGTTTCAGACTGAGTCACTAAATGTAACTTATATAAAAAATAACCAATTTACTGACGTCACTTTAAGAGATTTATACGAAACAGAAACATTGTATGCCTTTGCCAAATTAACTTTCTCATTATTTTTCTTGAAAGATCTAGAGAAGGTTATTGAACTGTTTATTTATTTCATAAATTAATTATGTTCAGTAAGAATTAAGCTGGAAGAAAAAAAACCCGTTTGTGCATTAAAATACAAGAATAAAAACAAGGATGTCACAAATTAATTGGATTTTTCATTTTTAGACGATTATTTAAATAGAAAATATTTTTTTCGATTCTGACTTTAAAGCAGAACAAAACACGACTACTCCATTTAAAAAAGATTTTATAATTATAATAAGCAATATGCTTTGTCTATTAATAATTTAAAATATAAGCTTTCAATTTATAAAATCGCACCATAATCGTATGTTTATAATTTGTAATGATCTTCAATATGCAGTAATTTCGCTCGTGTATTCTTAAATATAACACCCGACCAATGAATTATTCGTATCGGATTTATGGTCGTCATACAGACATACAGATATATTCTGGAATGTTCCATATAAAGCGAATAGCAGAGTGAAGCAAAATATAAGAAGATATAAGAAGAGTGGAGCAAAATATAATAAGATTATTACGAAGCGATTTCTGTGTAACATATATATTTTCATATGTTATGTAAATGGTCATCGTCTATAATCACCAAACAACTCATTTTTCTATTTATAATATTAGTTAGAACTAGTTACGATTATGATACTTTCCATATACTATCAATTCGCCATCAACCATGGAATCTAAGATGTTCTGTCCATATATAATTATAATTACTCGGTCATTCCTATTCATTTACCATCTGTAATTTTACACTGGCTTACTTATTCTTCTAACCAGAACACAATGTCACTTTTATTGGGCAGTTTTAAAAATGATCTACCTTACTTATAAACATTGCTTAGGGTCTGTTTGGTTAAATACTGCTCTCGCTCTTTCTGTCATTATGGATTTGACATTCGAAAGAAGACGACACAGCATCGTTGAGCTTATCACCTGCTAAGCAACGTTTGTAAGTACTGCCGTAGAACTTCAGTAGATCTCTGCTATAGTTATATATGTAATCCAGGTTTGATAAGATGGTTATAATTTTGCAGTATTGGTAAAAAAAAAAAATTGTAAAAGACTAAAATTAAAAACATTTCACACACAAAACATGGCTGGGAGCGAATGGAAATTGAGAGCTGAAGATCAAGATCGGTGCCATTGGAGAAAGCAAAATTAAATATTTAAAATAACTTTTTGACATTCTTGCATAATGCCGTCCCGACGTTTTTTAACGGCAATTAACAGTAGCAGTCATACAAATGTTATTTGTAAAACCACACAAAACATAATTATTCGGACACCTCCATTTCTCACAATTTACCTTTCAAACCGAGGGTTTGACCTTCAAATGTCATCAACTCTATATCTCAAGCAATAAGAGCTATTTTATCTTGACAATGCCCCAAAGATAGACAATGGGTATCAAATAATTGCGTCTGTGTAACAGGTTATGACAGTGACAGATCTGTTAAGTTATTTGATGTGAGATCTAGTTTTTGTTGGTGATTTTATTTTTAATCATAATTGGATTTTTATTGTAACGGGTTTAATTTATTATTCAGAAATTCTAGGAAGGTACATGGTTTTTATAAATAACGCTGATCAGTTTAGTTTGAGTCATTCAAAAGCACAAATAATACAAAGGTTATTTATTATTTGAAAACGAAAACGTTACAACATAAAGTGCCTATTGTTTACCAGTTTTAATATCTGCTTATGTTTTCAGCGTATCAAAGTCTACTGGACATCTCTATGTACGCCAAAACCCATGATCTTTTTTCATCTGCATCTGAAATGACAATATTTCAAGACATTCGGTGAACAGCCATTTCAGTCTGTTATTCTCTTTTCAATATAGCTAAATTTGAAAATGTATCTTCTAGGCGAGCGCGCTTCATCTTAGGCTGTATCATCACTTTCGAACCGGTATGATATCAAGCGCTAGCCGATACATTTAAATAAAAAAGCTAATATTTCATCCAATCTGTCGCACTAGGTTTTATTTTTGTGACTATTTATTTTGAAACCGAGACTCACTATATATTCAAAAATACTTTTAGCAATATTGCCGAATTGTCGCTGTAAAACCGCTCAATAGTACGAAAACCGTTCACAATGTGAATCGATCGATTTATATTAAACATCATCGTATATTAAATATCATCGTATAAATCGTAATAATCTTTATTACAAATGAAGTCAAATCACAGAGCAACTGTATCTGTAAGCATATCACAATGGCTACCAAACAGTTTAATTTTACAAAGACATATGACTGTCTTTGTAAAATTAAAGTGTTTATATATGATATGATATGTTATTATCACGATATGTTAATGTCAGAACCATACTTTACCGCATCTGATATATAAGCAGAGGTTGATTGCCGAGATGGCCTAGTGGTTAGAACGCGTTAATTTTAACCGATGATCTTGGGTTTTTTATAATTCATCTCATGCTTGACGGTGAAGGAAAACATCGTGAGGAAACCTGCATGTGCCTAATTTTATTGTAATTCTGCTACATGTGTATTCTACCAACCCGCATTGGAGCAGCGTGGTGGAATAAGCTCCAAACCTTCTCCTCAAAAGGGAGAGGAGGGCTTAGCACAGCAGTGGGACATTAACAGGCTGTTACTGTACTGGATCTAGGTTTAATAATTTATAATTAAATATATTACTAGCTAATAGCAGTCATGCATTGAAAAACTTCTTAAAAGTAATC
Source organism: Nymphalis io (assembly GCF_905147045.1). Classification (NCBI taxonomy): domain Eukaryota; kingdom Metazoa; phylum Arthropoda; class Insecta; order Lepidoptera; family Nymphalidae; genus Nymphalis; species Nymphalis io. The sequence continues at coordinate 7,734,396 of NC_065911.1, forward strand.
TATTATCCTACAGTGCTCAAATGTATAAATTGGTATTGAAAATTAAGACTCAAGTCGATCTTTTAAACGGTATGAAAGTTGATATTTAGAAACATAATTAAGTTCATAAAATTCTTCTCCAAAAATTAAAGTGTAACCGCTCTATCGCCAAACAGTAGTATTGTTGTGTTCCGGTTTGAGGGGTGAGTGAACTATAACTAGGCACAAGGGACATAACTCAGTCAGGACACCCAAGATTTCTGGCGCATTGTCGATGTACAGAAAGGTTAATATTTCTTAAAATGTCAATGTCTATAGCGTCATTATGTGGCCCATTCGTCAGTTTGCCTACCTTTATTTAATAAAAATATTCTATTAATTTCAAATAGATATACCAACATTCATTTTATATATAATGTATAAAATAACACTAGGCCTCCTACAGGTCACACGAAGTTAATACATATTTTTGGGCCTTTTCAAATAGTTCTATTTTTCTTTAAAATTATTTGAAGAAGACAATACTACGATAAAATAACATTTTCAAATTATCAATTTCCACAACGTACGCCATGGGAACTTTCAAGCGACAATATTTTTCCAGATTTATTCGAGAACTATCATAATTAAGATTTGTACAAAATATAAAAAAATATATATTGTACCTACTTAAATGTTTCTCGCGAATTAATCAATCTATCAGTGAATAATAGTTCCTATTATAAGTGAGACTACACAAACAAACAAAAGCACAAGAGGATTTTAATTAATGATATATACATAGTAAATATGTAAAGCAATTATGCTGAAACCATCTCTTTTCGGAGATATACTTAATAATCTATTTACTCAATAACACCTACTACAAAAATCATTTATAAAAAAAACCTTTTTAATTTAGTATGTTAAGCACACATATGTATATTAAAAAGCCATGCTGTTAAGGCATACTAGATATAATCGTTTGAATAAAATCTTCATCTGTCCATTCATAATTATTCTACCGCAAAATAGCAGTACTTGCTATTGTTGTGTTCCGGCTTGAAGGGCGGGTGAGCCAGTGTAATGACAGGAACAAGGGACATAACATCTTAGTTCCCAAGGTTGGTGGCGCATTGGTGATGTAAGCGATGGTTAACATTTCTTACAACGCCAATGTCTATGGGCGTTGGTGACCACTTACCATCAGGTGGCGCATATGCTCGTCCACCTTCCTATTCCATAAAAAAAATCATATACCCTTAATTCAATTTCATAAGAAGTAAATTAACGTTTCACATAGCGGACTAACATAAATCGCTGAACAAGAAATGCATAAGATAAATTAATGAATCAACAAATGTTTAAAATTCAATTTGATTAACTATATTTTCATAGGGATTTTTAATTAACAAGAGATCGAATAAATAGACTCGAACTGGAGGTAATGCTTAAATATAGTTAATGAAGCACATTAATATTCTTCCAACAAACCCTAAACACTGACCCTTATCAATGAAAACATTATAACATAACGTAAATTAATCCTCACAAACAATAGTTGTCAAATATAACACGAGATTCGAGTTAGTTACATAACAAGCAAAGTTACATAACAGGCACGCTTGAATTATAGTGAACGTTCAGACAGAATCTTCAATGTTACATGCTCTAGTGAGTATGGCGGCTAAATGGAGCAAGGTGTTGATGCCGTGTTAAGGCAACTTCAGTACACAAGCGTATATTACTATCATAAATAACAAAATTTAGTTGCAATTTTTCTAGAACATAGATGACAAAATACACTTATTTTTAGATAAAATATATTTTTACTGTTTTTTTACCGACAGATTTCATAGTAGTAGGACATATATCACAAGTCATGATTTAGTAATTAAGTTATAACGTCACGCAAAAATTCATCGATATTTTGACATGTTAAACTTTTTAATCGAACCGTTAAAATATAACGTATCAGTGATTTTTCATAATGATTCACTGAATCCCATTAAGAAAATCATTTATCCCGAATTAATTGATAAGAAAAACTCGTTTAACACAAAACTTTACACTTCAAATACCACGAATTTATTGTGAATTATCACAATCGCTCCGGCTATCAGATTTAAATCGTTCAATCGGTTTTTTGGCGAACGCAAATAACGCTTTATTGGTAAATAAGAACAACAGAGATGCAAATCGATTTTTTAATTAAAACCTCGGACAAGTGCATGCGATTCAAACATCGTTCTGCGGTCGAATACAAAACAAAATGCTGACTGAAATTCGCAATACCATAAAAAGAACCGAATAATTCTCCAGTTTTTAAAAAGAATAAAATTCCTTCGAGTTCGGTTGACCCTCGTAAAACCTTAGCAGCGTCGTTTTACATATTGTACTTTAGAATATACATATATCCTATGATAGTATCGTTTTCGAGAATTTGAATATAAAGCAGTTTAATATTCGCGACGTTTTAGTTGTATCCGTTTTATTTGATTCGTTCTTTATTTTATATAAAAATATATGTTTTATCAATATTTGAAATAGTATTATAAGCTTCGAATTTTTTAAAAGAAAAAATATAATATAAATGCTTACAATAAAATGTAATATGATGGTTATATTGTGATGTTGAATGTTGAATTTTGTATAATAATCCTATCTTCAATATACATGGTGGGTTAACTTATATCGCCTTTCAACACCAAACGTGAATCTTCTACTAAGTAGGTACCCGGTTTCCTCCCGAGACAGCTATACTATATGTTTGTATTTTGACTGTCTTGGATTAGATTTTTAAGAGAATTTACATCAGCAATTTTTTCTAGATGCTGAGTTTGTATTGCAGTTACTTGGTGGTAGGGCTTTGTGCAAGCGCATCTGGGTAATGTCCACTCATCAGATATTCTACCGCCAAATAGCAACATTTAGTATTGTTGCATTCCGGTTCGAAGGGTGAGACAGTTTAACTACAGGCACAAGGGACATACACATGCAATCGTAGTCACCGAGACTTTAAGAAGTGGTTATTATTTACACAGCACTAATGTTTATATTGTGGTGACACTTACCATCAGGTGGTACCTTCGCCTACCTATTTCATTAAAAAAAACTTTTTAAATAATAGTATCTTCTGTTCGATTAGTATTCCGAACGGAATAGCACCGATGAATATTGTTTTAGATCCCTTTCTAACTAGATTAAAACCTTTTCAGGCTGTAAGTTTGTATCTTCTTTATCCGTTGAAATGGTTCGTGTGCGTTTGCTTCTTAATAGCTTCTCGATGCTCTTACTACATTTTGTTTTCAGCTTTTTTTCTGTATAATCTATATCAAATCAAAAGCACAAATTATAATACTACTTACAGTTATTAAAAATATCCGGAATGGACCGGATTCGGTCGTTATTTTACGTTTGCTAAATCGTTTGAAAAAAATGACAATTCGTCTTTGATTTGCACCGTACGAGCCTTGCAGTAGTATCACTTTGAATATTTTAGTAAATACCAAAGTAACAACTTATCGCTCTCAACGGCATGATGTGAAAATAGCCAATCTGGTTTGGCAACGCTTCGGAGCGAAGATCTACGGGTATTTGTTAAGATAAGGGCAGGCATCTGCCACTTAATGGCATAACGTTAAATGGACACATAATAAAAGAAACAACTTTTTTTAAATTTTTTATAATAACTGCGAGTAAAGATAAAATCTATTAAGTCCTTAAATTAAATATAAAGCGTGATCCATGCGTGTCGACCTCGTAAAGAACCCGTGTCAGTTTTATTAGCGTTTTACTCGTTTTACAGCCAAGTGAAGTGTTAAGTGTTTTAGTATAACTTGACTTTGAATATTTGATATTAACTCACCTCTTAACAAATAAGAAAATGACGCTTTAAAAATCATTAAAGAATGATAAAGGCCTTAATTAAACATATGCAGATCAAAATTAATATAAGTGTACAAATCATGACTGCGTGAAAAGGTCGCATAAACAGTTTTGCAGCATTTCCCCGTTTAATTGCTTATTTTATAGAAAAGGTAGGTTCCTCCTACTCGGGCAATTGGTAAGTGGTCACCACCACCAGTGGTATTTAGTTAGCTAGTTATAATAAATCTCATTGTCATCTCTTAGTAAATATTTTTTTAAGAATCCGTAATTTTCCATTCACATTCGCCTGTGTTTATTTTTATCGTTTCATTCGTTAATAATTTTGTAGTATATTTTAGAGAAAGAATTTTCAACTATTATTAATTATTTTGAAGGCAGAAGAGGCAGAAGTATTTTTCGCTGTCTCTTGTCTATATTTTCTGTTATTTATATCGACTGTCCCATTAAGCAAATTCAAGTCTGATAGTCGAAAATAAACTAATTCCAGCATCCGGATATACACTACTAAATGCGGATTTAGCAGCCATCACAAATAATTAGTTTCGACGTGGTATAAATTTAAATAAACTGACACGAGCAATTTATTAAAACAGGTCATTATGTGTCTAATGCGTTAATACCGACAATGTATAACTTAACTAGGCAATGTCAAGTACTTGGAAAGGGCATCATAATATTGATGTCTTGAAGGTATTTTCCATCTATATCGATATTTATAATATAAAAAAATTCCTAACTTTAACGATTTTATACGTATATGTAAACATTTATTCTTGAATTAAATTATAATCTTTGTTTTTATAGATATTTGATAAATATTATTCGAACACTAAATTCACCGTACCGTGATGTACCGAGATTTACTGAGAGTACCGAGATGGCCCATTGGTTAGAATGCGTAAATCTTAACCGATAATCGCGGGGTCAAAAGCAAGCAAGCTTATTTTCATGTGCTTCATTTGTGTTTATAAATTATTCATCTCATAGTCGGCAGTGTAGAAAACATCGTGAGAAAACCTGCATTTAACTGAAATTTGCCGCATGTGTATCCACAAACCCGCATTGGAGCAGCATGGTTGGGCAGCAGAAGACCGGGGCGAAGAAAGAGGCGCTATGCGCACCTTCTCCATCCGCCGCAATAGGCGTCGCCGGGACTAGGGGATTCTCAGTTTTTCCAGCGTGAAAAAAAAGTCCTTGAGATATTGAAAACTAGCAAGCAGAGAAATTGTTATACATGCTTGAAATACGGCTTTTGCAAATAATGCATTGTGTTCTCAATCAGACTATTAACAGGATCTAAACCATTCCAAGAAACGCATCAAAATCTTGTCCGATTCAGAAATACAGAACCAACTATACCATCGGACAAGTTATTAATAGAAAAACAAACATTAAATATATAAGCAAAGTTATTATCAACTCAGCTTATCAAACTTATGAGTTAAAGTAAATGCGTCTGAATAAAACTAAAGGGTGTAAAATTCCTTAATCCAAAACTATTTCGTGTCATAGTCGTAAACGCTTTATAGCACTTTTACTGGCAATTCCTCATTTTACTAGGCGAGTCGGCTAAACAATTTGTACGTACGAATAGTTTATTTATTTACGTTTCACTTCGTGGAAATCCAGATTTACTTTTAAAATATATATGTTTATATTAGATATATATTTAATTTTCTTAGCTGCCTCGTTGGTCCAGTGGCTAGATGTAAGGCCGCAGACCAGTAGGTCCTGGGTTCAATTCCCTGGTCACAAAATTATTTATTGGCCCACAATAAAAAAAAGTTATTGTGATTTTCTGTCAGAAAATACTCAGTAGCAGCCAGGAGTCTGGAAGTTGGAAGTGTGTGCACTTCCGTACCTCGGAAAGCACGTAAAGCCGTTGGTCCTGCGACTGAACTCTTTCCCTCTTACCTATTGCCGTCCCATCGGATTAAGAGAGCTAAGAGTGCACCTGTGTTTGCGCACACACTTGTGCACTCTAATATCTCCTGAGGCTAATCTCTCTTGAGATTGGCCGCCGTGGCCAAAATCGCTCTGGAGGACATTATTATTATTATTACTATATTTCATTTTCTAAAAACTTTGACTATACCTTACCTTTGCCGAAGTATGAACGACAACTTAAAGAGATTAGAGCTAGATAGCAAGGGTATTCAGTGAAACATAGCCCCTCAAAGGCCCCTGTGTTGGGCTCCAAGCAACGGCGCAAAACAAATTAAAGCACAAAAACGACACAAATATTTGTCACGAAGAGGATCGAAAACCAATTATAAGCGAAGAAGCGGAGACGTTGCAACAATATGACACAAAATCGGTTCACCGACAAACTTGATTTCGAAGTTTTAATATTTAGTTATGATATCGATTGCATGATGCTATTGTTCTGTATGTACGTTAACAAATTATATATACACATATAACAATTAACTAATCAACTAATCGATGATCTTCAAACGATCACCTTTTTCTTATGTCTCAGTTCATTTTTGCTATTTTTTTTTTGCTATTTATATATAGGCTGTATATTACATACCATAGTCTACTTTAGTAATTTGACAAATGTAAAGAGATGAGAGAAATCTTATTAGAGACGAAATTTAAAGCTTAACCTAACATACATTGATAGAAAGCAAAATAAACTATATTAAAAAAAATACATTATTATTTGTCTCATCACATATTTGAATAATATAGACAAGTATATACTACTACTAAAGTACTTCTTTATTTTACTAGTGTACGTTAAGTAAAAGCGACATCATTAAAATGTCATACAAATAACACATAAGCAAAGGTCTCCGGAAAGATATTTCTTGCTAATGAGAAGAACTTTAAACACTGCGTCTCGGTCTACACTACTGCTTTAAAAAAAATCATATATGGTATGTGTAAGTGTGTGCGTGTAGAGTGTGAGAAAATCTAATCATAATTTCAGTATCATCATATCATTGCTCAAAATACTATATTCTGTCTTTTTTTTTTTTTTTTTTATAGAATAGGAAGGCGGACGAGCATATGGGCCACCTGATGGTAAGTGGTCACCAACGCTCTTAGACATTAGCATTGTAAGAAATGTCAACCATCACTTACATATCCAATGCGCCACCAACCTTGGGAACTAAGATTTTATGTCCCTTGTGCCTGTAATTACACTGGCTCACTCACCCTTCAAACCGGAACACAACAATATCAAGTATTGCTGTTTTGCGGTAGAATATCTGATGAGTGGGTGGTACCTACCCAGACGAGCTTGCACAAAGCCCTACCACCACTAAATTGTCTGTCTTTATCTTGGGGCCGGTTGGCGTGGTTCGATTACCACCCAGGACAGACATTTGTGTGAACATGTCTGTCTGTCCTGAGTCTGGGTGTAATTATCTATATAAGTATGTATTTACAAAAGAAAAGTAGTATATGTAGTATATCCGCTGTCTGGTTTCCATAGTACGAGCTCTGCTGAGTCTGAGTTCAGATGGCCGTGTGTGAATAATGTCCCAGGATATTATTATTATTATATACTTACTAATTCAATTTACCAGACAGCAACATCGAAAGCAATTGAATTACCTGAAAAAAAAAATAACTCATCAGATAACAGCAATAGACTACAGATAATTCGTAATAAATCAAATTTTATGATCGGTTTGGTACTAAATATTTATTGATTGGTAACAGGATCCTTGAACTCATTATCCCTTGATTAAATCTTGAACCTAATGGATTCTAACCTTTCACAAATTTAATTTTCCTTCGGACCTTCGTTAGCTCGAAGGTTCGTATCAAGCAATTAACTATATGTTGGTTGAAAAAAATAGAGTTATCAAAAATTATAGCTTTGGTCTTTACTATAATTGTATTTAGATAAAACCCATCAATCTTATCCAGGCTAACAAACACTTATTATTACTATCAATGAAAGTGACGTCCATAATTTATCACAAATTAAGCACATGAAAATTCAGTGGTGCTTGCCCGGGTTTGAACCCACGATCATCGGTTAAGATTCACGCGTTCTTACCACAGGACTATCTCGGCTTTTCTCCAAACCTTCTCCTCAAAAAGATTAGAGGAGGCCTTTAGCCCAGCAGTGGGACATTCACAGGCTGTTACGGTTACGGTCTATAATTATGATATTCTGGGTGGTGACGCCATAAATCTAAAAGCTAAAACCTCATAAGTCCAAAGTTGATGTTTGATCTCTACGTAATAACACATGGCCTTTGACAGGAGATTTTCAATCGTAGCTCTCCATTGCCTCGTAATCAAATTAAAAATTGAAACGACCTAGTTTTGAAACGTAATAAATCGATTGTATCTCTTCAGACTTGTCTTTTATATTTAGACTAATTGTTACCCGTGACTTCGTTTGTGTCTAATGTAACTTTATCTCGTAAATCGCGTCATTTCTATGCCTATATTCAGGCTTTATCAATATCTATACACATTTATGAGGTAACAGACAGAAATACAGAGTTTTGCTTAAGTCATAGTATATATATTTTGCTTAAGTCACAGTATGTAGTAATATCATGAGATTTTAATGAAATTGTATTTTCTCATATCGTATTTTATAGAATCGTAATTAAACGCTTGATCACTTGGTTTTATTTAATTTGTTCTTCGTAAATTGTAACGAGGGTTGTGACAGTTTAAGGACAGCCCATTTGTTATTTATTAAAGGATTCAGTCGAGGTTTTACAATTTTATCAAATCTTATTAACGACATTTTTTCTGATTTCACTTGACTTGGAAGTCAAATGTTCTTTCATATAATATAATACCTATTTTTATAATTCTATGATGCGTTTACTAAAATTACTAGTTAAAAAATCCCTTAAAAGTTTCTGCAGTAATTCGTATCGTCTCCAGTGGGTTTCGCTGAATAGACAAGTTTTCTTAAGATGTTCATCTTCAACACCGAAAACAAGATCCTTTATAAATACCGCTCATTAAAAGCTTAATGGTGAAGAACCACACATTCTATCGAGTCACCTCGACTCTTTATAATGTAATATGTAAAAAAAATTTAATGAAGACTTATAATTATCAATTCAAACACTTAATTAAACACGTGAAACAGAAAATAGCGCTAGTATACATTTTATTCTTACAGTGGTAGGAAAAATAAAAAAGTACTTTATATTTTGGTACGTATTATAAGAACTAATCAAAACTCTAAAATAATACATTATAAATATTGTATACGAATATCAAAACGAAATAATACAAGCAATATTAGCATCTAACCCCATGAATTTAAGTTGATATTACGATCGACATCTAATACGTAATTGGTGAGCAAAACTACTGACTAATGTATTCGAAGGAAATCATTTCCTCGAACGAGAAATTGCTGGAATTAGTTTGGTTATTACAAGTGCATTTGCATAAAATAATTGCAGCTTGACTAACTTTTCAACACTATCGAAAGGAATTTTATTATGATTGCCATATTTCCGAGGCATATAAATTATTCAGATAACGTTTATTAAACTTCGCATACGTACGTACTTAAAATTTTAATTTAAACTAAATCTTCAAAGGAAATAAAGATATGTTTATTAATCGGAGAAATAATTCAGTTTGTTTATTTTTTGTAAAACTAATCAAAAAAGTGAGACTGGCTACAGCAATATACAGTAATATGCAATATAGCACTTAATTGCGCAAACAAATTAGTAGTTTAAGTCAGCGTGATGGTAGCTTGTCAAATCTTTTGAAGTCTAAACGATTTTGGTGCAATTTTTTAGTCAAACAATATCATGTTATTAATATTGGTCCGTTCGTTAAGTAGTCTATACTTAATACACTACGTTTACAAATGAATCGAAAATAAATCTACTTTTATATTTTTGATCTACTTTTTCGACTGAGGATAGGTTCGCGGAGAATTTATAATAAGTTCAACTCACAATAGAGAAAATGATTTATTCATTGTGAGGCTCCTTTCTCCTTTGGAAAATTCGACGAAATATTAAAAAACACATCTAGGAAAATATGAATAAGTACTTATAAAATTATAGATTTTTGTACTAATACGAGTAATAACCAAATATTTTCATCATCATCAATAAAGCGTGGCCTTTATTAAATAAATCGCATTTGTCCAATAAACGTAGCTATCAAATTTTCCGAATTGGTAAACCCGTGATTATTCTGCCTAAAACTCTGTCAGAGCGGGATAAAACAAAAACCACATTTTACAAGATTTTAAGCCGATTAATCCGTGCTGATCGCATTTATGACAGACTAAAGGATTTAAACGCTCAAAAATTCGCTTGTCGAATAAACAATAAAATTGTGACTCAAAGAGATGTAACATATCATGTTACGTTTTTTAAATGTGTGGTTTAACTTACATGAAAACATTTGTTTGCGTTCTGGTAAAGGACCTATATAAATAAATCTGGTTTTAATCTTACAACATTATAAGGTTTAAAAAAGATTTTCGCTACAAACGCTATTGTTATAGTGGCAAAATCGGATCAAAGAATGATATGCCAAAATTTTCAAAGCATTGTAAATTATTACTGATATAATCCACGTCGTCTAAAGCCCACATGGAATTTCAATTTCCAGTCAAAGACCATGTAAAGCTCCTCAAACATTAAAACTAAGCCGCAAAACGCTATTATCTTGGCAGGAAAGGCGCAATAAATATTAAATCATACCTTCATCCACACAGGTTTATGAAAATTTCATACACATCCCCTTTTCAATTACCCGCTTTGTTATCCTACAAAGAACAAATATTGTACAAACATTCCATGCTCAAACTTATGCTCTCAGTTCTGGATCAAAATCCTTAACAACGTTCAGTGTTTTTAAGAGAGCACAGGACTTAAGTTTTAGTAATGTGCATATTTTTAAGCTTTTCAAGATCCGCTTTATCCACTTGAAAGAAACTTTAGCACATATCGAACCGTTGTACTTTAGATTATCGTTAGTTAAGATTGAGAGAAGAACCAAGTAATGTACGAATCTTAATGAAAAATTGTAAATAGTTATCATTTAATAATATAGAATCGCATTGATTTTCTCAGTGAAGTTGTGTGTCGATGTATCTGTGTATTAAGTACTGAAATGTGTTTTTGAAGACTTCGTTTCTTACAGTCTTTTCTTTTTTAACTTTCATTACGAAAAGTTTTACCTACATGCATGTATCGTCATTTTTCTAAAAGGCGTGGAAAAGAAAAGTAATTATATTTAAGACTTAATATTATTGAAATATCGATCGAAACAATGAGACACGACATCATGTAAACGAAATATAATTTAAAACAATGAAAATCATAGTACAAAGATTACAAATCAATTGGATTTTATTTCCATAATTTCAATAGTATCTGATAAAAATATTATGGCATTATAAATGTATTTTTATTAGATCTTAATGTCTATATACATATATATTTTTATTTTAAAATATCACTCGTATTTTATTTTCTTTAAAGTTAACAGACAACGTTATACTTAATCCAATAGAAGACGTTATTATAGGCTCCATCCAACAAGATATCTAAGTCTTGTTGTTCGATAAGATAACTGATTGCTATTCTGTCTTACAAAGCCAACCCTTACCCAGTCTTATGGCAGATTAGTTTAATGCAGTGCCTTATCTAATCTATATAGAAATATTGATTTTCCAAAGACTAAGTCTCCATCACTAAATAATACTTACAAGCCTGCATTCAAATTCACCTTTCAAATTCACCAGATATCCATGAATTTTAATGAAAACAGCTAAGCTTGACGTTAGTTATACATATATGCGTGTTACTTCAATAGTAAGTTGATTATATATTAATAATACCGCATATTTCAGACTGGTGGTATTAGGGAAAATATAAAACTCATTATCATAAAAGTAAATAAAAAACGAAACAATAAGAAGTACATACTCATATACTCGTATATTGTAGAAAATAGCTAAGTAATATTTTTGAGTCTAACAAAAATTAAAAACAAAAAATAATTCTTTAAATATTTCATAAAGCACAACGTTCAATATTACTTACTTTAATAAAGTTCATGTATTATATTTTTTTTTATATTACTACAAAGTCGTGGCAATAACTTAGTATATAAAATATAAAACACTGTAAAAGAATTTCTTGTACGTTCGAGTTTTCAATAATACCATAGGCTATCTATGCCTATAGTAAGGATGAACCTTTAAAGAAGCTATCCCGTATTCTTTGTCTAATGCTCATACGTGCCCTGTAGGACCCATTTCAACGGGAAAGCCCCGCTCCACTAATTCCACGATTCAGTGGAACCGAATTAATTTCTGAATTCGAAATTCGAAACACGTTTCAGCTTCACCTCGGTATTTTTAAAAGCACTAAGTGATGCTTGTTCCGGAGTTAGTGGATCACATTTGGATTATTGGAGTCCTTTTTTTTTAAATAAAATAGCTTGATTTAAGTTTATGGTTTGTTTACGTTTATTTAATAAGAAAATCATTTGAAAGTGGAATACATATGTAGTTTATTTTTTAGGGAAACGGGCAAGTAAACGAATTCACTAATGGGTTTTTGTGTAAAATTCCGATTGATCATATTGCAATCTTACTTAAAGTATGCTGTTGATTGATTTAAATAACAGGTACCTTGAAATATGTCCTTAAATTAGATAGATATAATTTTAATAATAACCTTTTAATATTTTTTATTTTTGAGACGATATATATAAAACTAAACTGACTCCCCATAAGTGGGATAAGTTAAATTGTGTTACAAATTTGCAAATAATAGACTTATGAAACTATTCGTAATTTATGAAATGAAGAAAAATATAACGCAAGCCATTTTTCAGTATCAAATTTTTTTCAATATTAATAATTATTTTTTCAAAAAATATTTAATCGATTTTTGCATTCGATATTAACATCCCGACGTCCCAAAAAACTGTAATTACCAAACGCCACCGTTATGTTAAACCAAAGCGTCAAAGGAAATCATCAAACTCATTCGTTTATAATACTATCATTTCGCTCCGCTTACATTGTAATATGTATAGAAAAAACTTTTTACATAATACAAGCCAGCGACTCACTGAAATGAAATATAACTCCCGTAAGGACAGGATATTATACATTTGTGACGTGTATGAAAATGTAATCTGTAGTGATGTGCTACGTTTGATTTTATTTTTTTCTTACACCTGAAAAAATATAACTTTCGCATATATGCGTTATGCTAGAAAGGGATTTGCTAAATGAACATTTGTGTTTACAATTCATCTCGTGCTCGGCGGTGAAAGAGAAGGTCGTGAGGAATCCTGCTTGTGTCTAATTTTATGTCGTATTGGAGCAGCGAGGTGGAATAAGGTCCTCATCTTCTTTAATCCGATCACCGGATATGGTGATGCCAAATTTTGGCAAAATAATTGCGCTGTTTCATGAGTAGATACTGTTAATGCGCGCACGTGGTCATACCTTTTTTTTAACGCTGGAAAAACACATGACGCGTTTTCTCCACGGGAACAGTGGAGGGGTATGTGGGGCTCGCCGATGTCCAAGGCGCCGAGTGCGCCCCGAACATCGGAATACTCACTAAAAAGCACCCCTGCCGTCTTAACGAGGAGCGCCACAGGATCACTTGCGCATGCTACCGTGACGCACAAAGCGTGGTTATACATTAGTATTTATTTCGGAAAACCAATATTTTGATTTTAAAATTACTTTCATTATGTAAAGTAGTAAGTTGAAAAATGATATCATAACACGAACTATTTCTATCTGTAGCGTGTGCGAGTGAGCTTTTATATTATATAACTGGTATGTTGTGACGTCACAAATCAAAGAAAAACATTTATTATTTTTCTAAAACAACGCGATATGAACTCTAGGAAGTAAAAATGCAATTTCGTAATCGAATCAGGCAAACACTTTCTGCTTTCTACGCAATATTTAAATGCAATCATGTGAAATATTTTGTCTTTACGTCCATTCATAACTTACTCCTACTACTAGGAACAGCCGAATTACACTTGAAATCTTTCTGAGTAAGTAGTCACATAACATAAAATGAAAAGTGTTTGACTTATTTTTAAATGAGATAGTATTATTACAGGTATTTAATATTTTAAGATGGTTACAAAAAAAAAATATATTTTAGAATATTTAGTTCATATTCACGTATTTACGACCAACGTAAATGCCGATACGATAACACCCACAAACTTAAATATAGACTCGAATCATTGACACATGGATCAATCAGATACCCATACCCCCCATAGCTTATACACATTAGTGTTAGATAGTCTATACGTTGCTTAAGTAAAAGGGTAAGTGCATATCATCGACCTACGAATTTCAAGCTACAATATAGATCAAAGGCCTATATGTTAGATAGGAAATTAAAATATTACAAATATTTGCACCTTTAAAATTTACTTATATTACATACAGATATACTTCGTTTAAAACAGAGGCAAAGGCGACATGTTTTAAGGTTTTTTTTTTTTAATCGAGTGCCGTCCTGCCTTTTATACCAATTATAGTCAAGGCGATTATTCGAACAGTATAGAATTTGATATATCGCTATCTAGCAGCGATGGATAGTATAAAGTGAACATTTAATATCTTCATGAAAAAATAAACACATGTGCAATGGTGGTTAAAAAGTGTAGAGGTGTGTATACATATGTTGATCTCATACAAATTTACCAAAAACCGTCTTTATAATATACATGAATTATTACAAATAATTTATTTGTTTAATTTTCATAAAATTCAATTCAGTATATATATGGTTCCAAAATGTATTATTTTTAAATTTTGTTTCTGTGGAATGGATTTTTTTTAGGTTATGTTGTCATATTTAGTTTAAATAAATTTATAACCATATCTTAATACCATAGTTTGTTATCTGCATAGATGTAATACAGTAATAGTATGAACAAATATCAACGTTTTTTCTGTTTTTTTATGATAGTTACCATATAGCGCTTGGAATGTCCAACGTAATATGAAGATCCTCCATATTATTGCTATTTTATTGAATAACTCCTGCTAATCATCGAACCGTGATTAATTAGATACAAACAGATATTAGAGCACGTAATTTAATTAAACACAGCATGACTTGTGCGTTCAGTTCAAAATTAATGAAGGTGAAAAAGATTGTCGCATGTCTGTGGCTAGCTTTAGGGAACGTCAAATTGACGTGATAACACAATATCAGGGAGACATGTTGTACACCCATGGGGGACAGTTACAGCGTTGTGTGACTTAATATACTTGTACGAGTGAATGCATTAATCTTCCACGTGTCGAGGGATTTCTTACGTGTATCGCATTTGGTGATTAAAAAGTTTTTATATCATGTAAATCTAAATCCGTTGAAAATATTGCAATGATGTTTATGAAGTAATACCTCTTACACAATTAAAATGATATGTCATTTACAAAGAGATCATCTACAAACCAGTGATCGAATATTGCCATTTATTATAAAAATATGTCGAGTCCAATGGAAGGAACACGTTAATCTTAACCATAGAATTCTGCTTTATTATTTGTAATGTGTTTTTTGTTTATAATTCGTCTCATGCTATGAAAATAATTATCGTGATGAAACCTGTATGTGTTGGATGAAAATCTGCTACATATGTATATTAAAAAGCACGCCTTTTGCCCCGCTACATAACTTTTACTTATATTCAATAATAGTTATGACGTCTTTTCGCACGAGCAATAGCGGATATGCCTGATGTAGTAGAGCTACGTTTTCGCCATTGTAATTAGTTTGTGTTTCCCGTTCTAAATACATATTTCTAATATATTCAATTACATATTTAAATAAACTTCTATTACTTATGCCATTAAACAGTCACATAACTCTTTTCAATTTCAATCAGCTCACTAAAGATTTTCACCATCAAAGGGAAAAAAGATCATTTAAGCAGAACTTTTCTAAATTAATTTAAGGTGTCCACAATTTTTGCGAACGCCGTAGTAAAACGGCCAATTGCATTAAGCGTCCGCAGAAAGAACATAATCAAATTGAAGCCAAAACTCGGCGTTAAACTCAATTGTCGCAATAATATAACGTAATTACGCGTCAAACACATTTTCAACTGGTAATTGCGAGACTTTTAACGCGATTACAAGTATTTTGCATAATCATGGGATATTGACGCGACAGCTTCGCTAATTCCTTGCTGTTTCACTTCTATTCTCGTAAACTTTCTTCAAGGTGAACATTTAGAAATATATCAATTTATTTATATTAAATACTTGCTTAGCGACTGTATAATAAAATTCTAAACAAAAATACTAAGTACTGGTGTGAAGCGGTAGATGTGAGAGTGGACGATACCTACCAAGACGGGTTGGAACAAAACCTTACCACAAAATAAACGTAACGGTACCTGACACGAAATGAATTATTGACAATAATTAAGCACTTAATTACTAAGCGGTGCTTGCCGATATTTGACCTAGCGTTCTTCTATTAAGTTCCAATCTATAGTGTTCTATCCACTGGGCCATCCCGGAATTTGATCAGGATCGTTCTATGTCAACTGTGACATTTGAACATGGGGTGTTCTAATCTTTTCATTGTAACCCATTAAAAATGGATCATCGCGCTTATCACGTCCCCTAAAGGTGCGTAAAAATCATTAAAAAAAATTTAGGACCAAAATAGAACGAGGATAACATTAATGAAGTCACAGATTTATGATTCATACCTCTTTAAATAATATAATTAACTGACTTTTGTGGCTTTTCAAATATTATACAAAAAGGTAGAATTGAATACCATTATTTCAAATAATCGAGTTCCATTATATATATAGGATATTATTTACATTTGACACGAGGGTAGCTTTTTTAAATTTATTTTAGAAATGCAAAGAAGGAAGCATTTCTATCACCTCATAGTAAGTTGCTTTTTCAACCATAGAAATTGCCACTACGAGAAGTATAATCAACTCCGTTCGCCCTCAATACGCCGCCAATCATGGAATCTAATATGTCATATCTCTTGTAACTTTAATTAAATAAGCTCACTCACTCTTTAAACCGAAACAAAGCAATATTTGGTATTCAAATAAATGGTGTGTTGATGGTAACTATGTTAAATTACGTATATATGTATACCATTATTAAAAAAGGTTAATGTTTGTGGATTTTGTTACCAAAATTAAAAAAAAATAGGAAAAGGCTTACATGTTTTATTACACACAAATCAATTAGAAATAATTCAGTTAACATTACATTGCTTGTACCTTGTTCACATGTTTTATGGTAGAAGATAAAAGTTTTTAAGGTAAAGCGTATCTACGTGGCAAAGTCTTTAAGAAGACGGAATAGCTATCATATCTACATAACTACGTCACTAACAGATTGTCTTTTTGATTTCAGCTTCATAAATGACATCATAAAGGTTATTTTATTACCTTCCCAGATATGTCCCTAAGAACAATCATAGCCAGAAATATTGTTTAGTCGTTTCATTTCAAGATAATCAAGATTTTATTGTCTTGACAAGCTTGTGGATGAGTGACCTATTTATTTTATTACGTTGTTGACTTCGTTAAATATTGAAACGAAACGTTATGTAGACCACAAACGAAATAACTATGAGACGATCGTAGTTTTAACGTTTTGCAATTCGTTTTCAGAACTACTTCTTAAGTGATTAACTTTTCGCGTTCATATAGAACTATTTTAGTTTATGTTTAAACTTATAAGAAAGAGTATTTTGTGATATCTCACAAATTCAAGATTTTCAACAGCGAATGCTAGATAACTTTTAGAAATAAAACTAAAAACAATTGAAGTATTCTTCAAAATAAGATGTCAAAATAAATCCACTTTAGAAAATTCTCCACCGGAACAGATACCCAAGGCTAAATGCATAAATAGACTGGTGCTAAACCTAGTCTCTCAACGCGAGAGCCCTGGACATGCAAAGCTAGTATAATTGGAGTTGAACCACTTATTTGAGCTGACAACTTGACAGAACGTGCTCGTAGTGTTTGTTTGAGATTACGTTTCAGCAAAATGTGCTGATGACTAAATGCAATTGTAGATAATATTATATTAAATTCAGAGAATATATTAACGTGTGACTCAAGGCGTTGGAATGTTCATGTGAAATTGTCTTCAATCTTTTCAACATTTTTTTGTTTAAACTAGTGTCAAAATTATTGGAAAATTTTCGCCATTATTCGCCATTTGTATAAGTTGTATAAGAAAGAAATGACATCTCTCTTGATATATTCGAAGGAAAACTATACTCTCTTTTTAAAGACATACAGATTACATCTTAAATATATTTGCACGAACAAAAAATCATCCAATTCATGATAAAAAAAAATATTTCAAAATATTTATTTATATTTATGTTATGTGTGATTACTCATTATTAAATAGATTTTATAATAATTATAACAATAATTATAGTAGTAGACATTATTAATAATAATTACATTTGTTATTTTATTACGTTATTAGGATAGATATAAAGCACTTTTAACGATTGAAGAAATTCCTTGAATCAACATGAGAGGAGATCTATCTTCTAATTATTCAAATATTTTAATGCACCGGATGTTTACACACTACATTATGTGATAAGCCAGGCGCTTATAGTTTTTTGATTAATTAATTAACAAGGCTTTTCCACTTATTTGAACAAAAAGTCCGGATAAAAACAAGAACATCTAAGCCATTCTAAGCTATTGTGTCAAATTTCACGATTGGTCAAGACGTTGAAGCGTAAAAGTATGACGGACGAAAAATAAACAAATTTTCATTTTACGGATTACAAGAGCCAAAATGACCTTGATGGAGTTCAAATCCGGCAAGCACTGCTGCGTTTTTACCATCCTACATGTACTGTTATATTAATTTCTTAATATTTCTTACTAGACGGTAAAGTCATAAGAAGTATAAAATACTATATTAAAATCTTGTAATATGAAGATCCGTCAATTAACTATTCAATCGTAGATTTAGATCCATATCCTATTATATCATACGTAGGCGAAGACTCATTCCTTACCTTTAGCTTATTATTAAGAATTGAACTTTTCCAGTAAATATGTCTTTTAAGAATATTATATAAAGATCATCAGATATTCTACCGCAAAATAGCAGTACTTGGTATTGTTGTGTTCCGGTTTGAAGGGTGAGTGAGCCAGTGTAATTACAGGCACAAGGGACATAACATCTTAGTTCCCAAGGTTGGTGGCGCATTGGTATTGTAAGCGATGGTTAACATTTCTTACAATGCCAATGTCTAAGGGCGTTTGGTGACCACTTACCATCAGTTGGCCCATATGCTCGTCCGCCTTCCTATTCTATAAAAAAAAAAAAGTAACAACTTGTGCCTGGTAACATCCTGCAGGCAAAGGCCTCTCGCCTTGAGGAGGTTTGGAACTTATTCAATGTGGGTTGTTAAATACACAAGGCAGAATTACATCCGATGTTTTCCTACAGCCGATCACGAGATGAATTTTTTTATAGTATTGGTAAGCGGACGAGCAAATTGGCCACCTGATGGTAAGTGGTCGCCAACGCCAATAGACATTGGCTTTGTAAGAAATGTTAACCATCGCTTACATCGCCAATGCGCCACCAACCTTGGGAACTAAGATGTTATGTCCCTTGTGCCTATAAATGAACTTATTAAACACATGACAATTCGGTGCTTTTCAGTTTTTGAACCCGCAATCTTAAAACTACTGGACCACCACGGCTCTTATTATTATGATGCTCATATAAAACAGCTTGTTTGTAACTGACAATGCTTTAGGGAGAATAGCGTATAGTGGTTGAACCCGGTAATACAATGTAAATCAAGATGTCAAGAAGATTTGTTGTGTGTAGACATTCCTGTTGCGGGATGCGCTCAGAATGTTAATATCGTGACTATATTTAGGGTTTGTGTGAATTATTCTAGAAATAAACAACGTTTGAACACGCTAACCGCTGACTTTCTTTATAACCCTTTGAGACAAGTAAGAGTCATTAATAAAGTTGTAACACAGTATACACTGTTGGATTTCATTAAGTTAATTAACTCATTTATCTTATGTATTTATACTATATTGCGCATAATGTAAAAAATAAATGACATATCAGATAACTAATAAACAAAACATAAAAAAATGGATCGTTTTAATATTGTGAATTTTAAATAATTGGATTGTTTCTTATTATCATACTTAAATTGTGTATTAATTTAACATAGCATTAAATATATATATATGCACAGCTTTTTTAATTATTATGCGATTGAAATTATTCATTACTAAAAGTTTCGTATTAAAGTAAAAGCCTGTAAATATATCGTTATTGGACTAAGGCTCTTCTCTTTTTAAAGGGAAGGTTTGGAACTTATTCCACCCCAATGCTCTATTGCAGATCGATATACATGTGACAAATCTTAACCGACACATGCAAGTTTCCTCACGATGCTTTCTGTTAATCACGACATGATTTAGAATACAGTTGTGCTTTCGAGTTTGAACCCGCAATCTTCGATTAAGATTTACGTATTCTAATCACTGAGTTACACTTCATCTGTAAAAGACATATATACATACATATTAGATTATCTAAGATAAATAAAAACTTCACACGTTGTACGTGTAAACGAATTCAGAACATAACATCGTTATATAAAAAATTAAATTTAAAATATGTATAAATTTAAACATGAATGGTATAGCTTGATCCAATTTACTTAATTTTTTTATGTTATATGTAGGCGGACGGGCAAATGGGCCACCTGATGTAGGTGGTGGTCACCACCACCAACCTCGGAAACGAAGATATTATGACCATTTTGCCTCTACGCTTAGGTTAGTTACGCTGGGCTCGTTCATCCTCAACCACGACCGCTCTGCCGAGAGCGTATCGACTAAGAAGAATGCAGCCAACTATTCCATGGTTATTCTAAAATAGTAACATGTGCCTATGATTACACTTGTTCGTCACTTAAAGCAAAACACATAACATTTATTATATATTTTGTTCATAGCTGTATTATATTTTGAATCTTATGGTGTTATAAGTTATAAAGCCTATTCTATTCTGTTCTACTTAGTATTGATGTTGTAAAACCAGCGTCTACTTTGATTAAAATAAAAATTAACACTGTACGCAATGTCACCAATGCGTAATATGAAGTATTGACTGAACAAAATTTAACTGAAAATTGTTGCCTATTCAATCATTAAGCCCATTAAGCGTCCACCTCGATGAGGTTTAAACGCTTACTAAACAAAACCGTTAAATTGACGCGTTATTGACGCCGTTCAAACTGAAATCGTGACTGACCAAACAGTTCATATAATTGAATGATCAATTGACTGTAATTGCTGACGATTTTTTTTATATTATATTATTGCACAAACATATGAATGTAATGAAATACTTTAAGGATGAAAATTATTTAACATAGGTGTTTCCTTTTTTTATTTGAAATACGGTAGAGTAATAAATGACCACCTCATGGTAAATTGTCACCGCCTATCGATATTGGCACTGCAAGCTCGTCTGGGTACGAGCCACTCATCAGATATTCTACCGCAAAACAGCAGTACTTGGTATTGTTGTGTTCTGGTTTGAAGGGTGAGTGAGCTAGTGTAATTACAGGCACAAGGGACATAACATCTTAGTTCCCAAGGTTGGTGGCGCATTGGTGACTACTTTCCATCCGGTGTCCCATATGCTCGTCCGCCTTCCTACTCTATAAAAAAAAACTCTCATCTCTTAAGATATCACGTCTCTTGTGCCTGTAGTTGCACTGGCTCACTCACCGGTCAAACTGAAACTGTGTACGTATTGTTGTAATACTAAGTATCGCTGCATGGCTCTAGTTACCAGATTATAATGCTGGAGATCTCGATGTTCGAGTTCGAAACTCCTGTAGGGCTAGTAAAAAGTTTTTTTTAATATCAACGAATTTTCAGTAACAACTTAAAGTTATCTATATTATAAATACATGTGCATATAATCGATTAATTTTCCCATAGATGTGATGTTATGTACCAAATCATCTTAGCTTCTAACAATTAATTTCGATGTGCGAATTAACATATACAGTCCTTGAATGGTTATAGGGAATTTGGATAGTTCGTTATTAATTGTCTAATGAAGCCAAGATGGCCTAGTGGTTAGAACACGTGAATCTTAACCGATGATCGTGGGTTCAAACCCGGGCAAGCACCACTGAATATTCATGGGCTTAATTTGTGTTTATAATTCATCTCGTGCTTGAGGGTAAACGAAAACATCGTGTATCAAACATAAACAACCTGCATCTAATTTCATAGAAATTGTGCCACATATATACATATGTATTCTACCAACCCGCATTGGAGCAGTGTGGTGGAATAAGCTCCTAACCTTCTCTGTAACTGTGTGTAACTGTTATTAATTGCGACAGTACGGAGATTGTCATAGACAAAAAATCAAATCTACGTTAAATTTTTACAGTATATAAATATATAAATACTCGTATAGTCGAGTATCAACCACATGTTTACACATAAATACCTCAGACTTTAAAATAATCTTCCTTTGTACACATCAAATTTTATTTACATGTATTTTTATTAAATGGCTCGACAGTTCCACTATTGATATCGTTTTATAGATTTTTGATATCAAAAATAACATTACTTTAAATAATGGTAAATTTAGCAAGTAGGGTTTATAACTAGGGTATAAAAAATATTAAACCTAACATGCCTCACTTAAATCCTTAAGTCGTTGGCTGCGCACCAAGCGCTAAGAAAAAAAAACGTACTTACGAAGTGTCAATTAAGATGCGGAGAACAGATAATGTATGACATGTTTTAAGATAGTGTCTTTTTTGGCTTTTAACGGGTTTATTTTAAATTTAAAATTCGAATGCAATTTAAAATATACGAAATAAAATAACGGGCAAAAGAGGATTACAGATTAAAAAATTGTAATCTTTATCTGTTCTTATGTCACAATGACAATACAATGTGTCTTTTTTTATTCTGTATTTAAGTTCAAAGATTTTTTAACATACATAAATATTGTGTGTTTGCGGTAATATATACGCTTCCTGTTTTATATTATCATTCAAATTATATAACATTTTACAATATAAAGTTGATTACATTTATTCACTTTAGAATTATTTATATAATATATAATAATCATTGAAAATAGCTTTTGTACGATTTATAACCGCTTGGAGTGTTGGTAAGGATACTTAAAGCGTTTCCTCGTTGAATTACAATTCCAATCCGATGGGCAAAAAATGAACTACCCCAAAAACCGATGGATGCAATAAGGGGTATTATATTTTTAGCAATATTTCTTTAACTTAAATATAATTTAAGTGTTGCTATGGAAATAAATTATTTATTGTTGAACTAAGCACCTGCTTACAGATTACTAATTGTATCGCTCTATAATATCCCCTTTTTATATCAAATAGGTAGACGGGGGCAAAGACGCCCATAAACTAATCTTACATAAGTAATCTTTGCCTTTAGATAAAGGCAGTTGCACAAATGAGTTTTGTCTTAGTAACTATTCATAATATATAACCTTTTTTGTTTTCCGTTGTCAAATACATATAACTGTTAGTCAATATTATCTCCATGATCTATTCAAAGTACTATGATATATGATGTGACAGTATGTCGATCGTATACTTGTTGAGATGTGCCAATTGACACATCGCTTACGGCTTCACCCAATAAATAACCAATTGTTTGTTCAAACTCCATTCGTATGTTAACAGTAACGAAATAGTCAATTGTTTAACGTTTAAATGGTTCAAATTATAACTAGTTTTAAATTGTTGTAACGTAACCGACTTTTGTATTTTGTAAGCAGAGCCATTCTGTAAGAAGTCACTTCATCACTCACCCGTGAAATGTTGACAACCGGCTTATGGTCGTATACTTATATGTATAATGTTATAATTATTATGGTCAATGTCGCATATCACTTTGACATTTCACGACCGCTTTTTGCAGTGAGTTTAGAGTTTGTTCTAACATGGGTTATGCAAGGAAGGACCAAATCTTTAAGACGGAAAGGGTACCGCTGGTTTTTTAGTGGATATACCGATGTTCGGGGCGCACTCGGCGGCTAGGACACCGGCGAGCCTTACATAAAAAAAATGAAAGAACAAGCAATCGAATCTGTATTTTTAGGAATATCTGTATATTTCTGTGAGTTTGTTATAATATTTATCTAACCAATTTCACCTGACACGTGGTATTATAACGATATAGAGTTCAGGAATCAGGAGTTTATTAACTTAATTAAATAGTTTTTATTTATTATTTACACTTCATTGAACATTATATAATTAACAGATTATATTAGAATAATATAATTAGCTTGTCTATCTATGTAAGTTTTATAAATATGCAAATATTTGCTCACAATAACCGATGTGTTCCTGGCAAAATTTTGGCCACAGCGGCTGTTCTCGATAGAGACTAATCCAGCAGGACATGTTATAGTGCACATACGTGCCCTGACACAAGCGCACTCTTATTCCCTCGCCCATATGCCTTATGAGAAAACAAGCTTACACGACTGGAAAGTGACCTAGTGTTCTCTATATACATAAATATATAATTGAAATGTATATTGTATACAAAATATTTATGCTATACAGTAACAGTAACAGCCTGTTAATGTCCCACTGCTGAGCTAAGGCCTCATCTCCCTTTTTGAGGAGAAGGTTTAGAGCTTATTCCACCACGCTGCTCCAATGCGGATGGACAATTTCAATGAAATTAGACACATGCAGGTTTCCTCACGATGTTTTCCTTCACCGTCAAGCACGAGATGAATTATAAACACAAATTAAGCACATGAAAAGTCAGTGGTGCTTGCCCGGGTTTGAACCCACGATCATCGGTTAAGATTCACGCGTTCTAACCACTAGGCCATCTCGGCATTTATGCTATGTTCATGTAAAATAATGTAGTTTTCATATGGTGAAATAATACAGATATATTCAAAAACATTACAGATTTATATTTATTTGTTAATCTAGTGTTCAGCTTCCACAATAAATAGACGTCAAGTAAGTTTGGTCTAATAAAACAGAAGACACACGAGTCGTGATCCGTCGTTCGTGTTCGAGTAATTTCCGATTATCATTACAAGCCGTACATTATGACGTACGTCACGTAGAACATGGCGATAAGTTTGTTCGAGATATCGCAATTATTGGACTATTGAGTTAAATCAATGGATACATAAACATAATTGGTTAGCTTTTAATGCAAATGATAAAAAAATATTCTTTCATGTTTTTTTTCATTACGTGCATATGTATCAACAGAAGTTTTTAAAAAATATATATAATATACCGTCGCCCATAGATATTGGTGCCGTAAGAAATATTAATCATTCCTTATATCACCACATCCTTACGACCAACTATGGGAACTAAGTTGTTATGTCCCTTGAGCCTGTAATTACACTGGCTCATTCACCCTTCAAACCGGAAAACAACAATACCAAGTACTGCTGATTTGCGGTAGAATATCTGATGAGTGGGTGGTACCTACCCAGACGAGCTCGAACAAAGCTCTACCACCAGTAAAAAGTAAAATTTTTATTTGTCGTAGATACTTTTTAACAGAACTTAACCTTGGCTGTGGTTTGATATAATTGTATATGTCAAGTACATTCTTACTTAGAAATTATTACATGTATATAATTTGAAATCTATCTCATCTAAACGTCCGAGACATGTCGTTGATGATTTTGAGTAAATAATTATTTTATCACGATCATAAAACCAATAAGTCTAATCACTTTCAATTCTTAATAGATAATATTTTAGTATTACTGTCTCCAACAAAGACAGAAAGGCATATTCGATATATTATTGTTATGTACCTAACTAGTAATACTTTAAAAAAGCTTTTTGTATTTATATTAAAATTTTGATGTCAAGTCAATACCGATGCGTTATTTCTGCATGAACTGTATAAGCATCGGTGGTTCAGTGGTAGAATGCTCGCCTGCCACGCGGGCGGCCCGGGTTCGATTCCCGGCCGATGCATCACTTTTATGTATATATTTTTTTTATTCAAAACAAGGTATAGTATTACTACTATTTTATTATTACTTATGTATATATGAAATATTAAACATTTTTAAACAACGATTAAATTTAATGTTTATAAAATAATATTATGAAGTATTTGTTTGAACAGATATCGCAAAGAAAAGCGATGTGAATTATTAAAGATCAAAAGAAATATTTTAAACGTGAACTCTGACCACAAAACCATAATTGCCTTTGGGTTATTTTCTCGAACTTCAAAAGAAACCGGTAGACGATCCATTGTGTACAATTAAGAAATACTCTTGGTTCCGTATCAAAATACTTATTGAAAACAACATTCATGATATTGAAAATACTATTTATTACGGTAATAGCTGCATATTTTGTTTTTAAGAATTCATTTTGTCATTCCTATCAGTTTTTACTTTAACTTTTATTTAAAAAAACCTAATTTTATTTTGCAAACTCCAGATACTACAAAAGCAAATATTCCTTATCTCCTTAAGAGATAACTTTACAAATTATTAATGTAAATCTTATGTTAAAAATAATAACAATTTTATATTAAACACAAGATAATAAAAAAGCGCTCGAATTCGTACTTGTTCATTTTCATGCACATAAATGTTATTGCCTTTAATTAACCGACAAACTTAATTAAGTAACTACTGACTTTTTTGACAATTATTCTCGGAGGTAGCTTTACATTTAATATAATTTCTTGGTACTATGGCTTTGCGCAAGCCCGTCTGGGTAGGTACCACTCACTCATCACATATTCTACCGCCAAACAGCAATAACATTATATAGCATAGTATTCGGTCCGGTTGGAAGGGTGAGCAAGCCAGTGTAACTACAGGCACAAGGGACGTAATAACTTAGTTCCCAAAGTTTGTGGTGAAATGGTGATGATAAGATAAGAAATTAATAATATTTCTTACGGTACCAATATCTATGGGCGATGGTATATTATATATTTTTTGAAATGGTACCCGGCACATGGGTGATATTTTTTTTTTAATATTTATTTATAATATATAAGAATTATACTATTTCACACTAGTGGAAGACTTCTGGTTAGAAGAATTTAAAAATTTACGTACGTAAATGTCCCAGTGACAATCTTGGTCGTTAATCAACAAAGCATCAACTAAATGCGGACATATAATACGAGACTTTTATTCAAAGATGGTTTGCATTGCGCTGTTTTCCAGTATTTACAACCCATCTCGTGCTCACACGTGAAAGATGACATCGTGAAATTTACATGTGTTAGAAGAAATTTTAAATCTTGTAAGGCAGTAACATAATTCTTAGGAGACAGACTTTATTAAGAAGTCTAACTTAATGTACTGCTATTTAGGAGTAACAGAAGAACAGGTATCAGACATAGAGAATATTGTCCAAAGTAACATGATATGTACTTTTGGTTCAAAATAAATACTAAATATATATATATATATATATATATATATATATATATATATATATATATATATATAATCATTTTGATTTAAAAGAAAAAAAGAGCCAATTTTACTGCGGAATTCCGAAAAACATCTACCTCTTCCCCTATTATTAACAACATGTGTTCAAGACTTGTAATTTCGACGCCGATACTCGTCATTAGTCCGTCATTTTACGCCATTGTAGAATCAGTAATAGCTTCACAAAGAATGACGTTATATTTTACGTTCTTTTAAAAATTCCCACAGATAAAAAATATGCAGTGAAATTTACGCAAAATTTTAAAGCATAATAAAACTACTTTGAAATGATTTGAATGAAAGGAAAACGCCATATAATTTTAAATAAAACAATATTTCTCATTGCTAAATCCAATTATCAAAAACGTAATTTAAAACAAGTCTTTAAGTTTTCCTCCCGTATTATATTATAAGTAAAATAAAACAAAGAAGTTTTTCTGCTTGATATATAGCTAACAGAATTCCTTACATATTGTCTATAATATTGACAATAAAGTTGACTCCATATTCTAGGTATACTTTGAAGCAAATAACCCTAACAGCCATTATTAAGAATAATGAACGTTTATTACTTTTCTTTAAAATTACCCTGCTTTGACTCTTTATATGAGTTTATGAAAATAAGAGTTGTTTAACGGGTAATATCATGGACTTCTACTTTGACGTAAACATACAAGACATCAGCTTAGAAACGTTCGTTTAATATAATTTTATCGAGGTTTACATATTATGTACCTTGTCCCAAATACTTTTACATGTCAAAATTAACATCAAATTTTAATCAATTCAAATGGTTATGGAATTAGGCTTGATTTAAAGTTCGAACGTCTTCGGATTACTTTTAAATTAAATAAAGAATCCAAAAAGATCATAAAATCCAAAACCATAACATAAACGATACAAAAATATTATTTTATGAATTTGAAGACATTTTTGAGAAAAACGTTGGAATAATTATACACCCATTGGTCGCTCTAAATTCAGTGAATACTCGAATAAGTTGAGTCGATTCGTATTCATAAAGTGGGAAACCTAGAAACTAATATAAAACGTAAGCGAAGCTTATTACTTAAAACTTGTGAACATTTGAAACGGTGAATAAATTGCGCCAAGTTTGTTTCCTGAAAACTATTTGTATAGCTTCACCTGCTTTCAAGGTGTTTTGTCGGTTGAAAGTTTTTACACTTTTATAAACTATTTAATAGAATTTAAAACTTACCATACTAGGTAAGTTATTCTGAAATCTGTATTAGAATCGAAAAAATTATAGGCTAGCACTAATACATTGTCGGTAAACTAAACATTTATTCCAGGTATAATTAGGGTTTTCCGTTAATGTCTAAAAATATAAAATGTCTTTGGAGTTATTTTAACAATTACAAATATATATTATATATTTTCTTGGGCCGATTTTTAAATTTGGAATATTATAATATTCTTATAATATATAAATTGTGTTCAAAGTAATATATAACAAAATGCACGCGAATGTAATCATGGAAGAGAATACTATTATAGTATGAGCAAACTCAACGTCGTATAACCTTCATATTGTGGTAACAAATAATGAAGAACGGGGTTGTTAACGCATTAAAAAAACTGAAGTCGTCTATAATGATACAAACCTCGGTAAAGAGCAAATATTTCTCAAAAATTTCTACAAAAGTTTTTCTAAATTTTTTCAAATCATTTTGTTAAAATTACTTGATCATACTAAATATTTAACCCAAAAGACAATAACGCTATCTATAAATAATTTAAACTACAATTTTTCAATTGCTACATTGCAAGTGTGCAAAGTAAGCGGTAAAATTGGGCGCGTCTTCGTGAATTGAAATGACTACATATAATCACGGTATAATGTATTAACGTTATCTGCCTGATTTCCGGTTAACATTTCCGACAAATTCGCGACATTAGTCCCAGCTCCCACGAAAGGCCACATACCAAGAGCTACGATGTTACATAAAAAGCCAATAGTCATTGTTCAAACCAATATAGTTTCTTGAACGCGTGCTTGTCCCTTCAGAGTCATGACGTGACTCCAAACTTGAAGCGTTACTCGCATGCTTTGACAGGTGTCAAATAAAACTGTAGATACGGTCGACGTCGCTTGACGGTTCCGGCTCATGAAAGTAAATTGTTGACTTTTTTTTTTCATTACAAAAAAATCTGTTTATCTGCATTCATCTCCGATCTTACAAATGTATGTGTATTTAAAGAGTACTTACCATACTTATTTTAAGAGTAGCCTACCATATTTAGTTTCTCAATTATTTGTCAACCAAATACTCAATTATAAATGGATATGATGAGTACGATTAATGTTTTATCATTTGTAAACCATCCTAACAAAATTAATATATAGCTGTAAGGTTTTTAAGTAGCAACATTAATTAATTACATTTAGTTAAGTAGTAGTACATAGTAGTATTACATAACTTGTACTTTTTGTCTTAAATTTACGTCATCCTTCAATTGCACAAAACATATAATCATATCCGTTTTATAAAATGAAAAAAGGTTTAAATATATGTATGAAGTTAAGAATATTTTAGTTATGTGAAGATAACGTTAAAAAGTCAAATAAACAAAAGTACTTGAAATGATAAAATCGTAGCATTTGAGTGTCACTTAACACCTACATTCTTGGTCACTAAACTTTTACTATACCTTAAGTATTATTTATTTTGAGATAACGCGAAGATGTATAATGTTAGCGTCAAGTTATAAATAACTCCGTTCCAACATTACCAAACCCCAACAAAAGATTATTATTAGTTCACTGAAATGCTCGAGCAAATATAGATAAAAGTATTTTGTGTACAATTCTTCTTTTTTATTGGTTTAGTATCATTTCAATACATCACAAGCAACATGTTTAAATTCCCAAAAAAAAAACACAATCGCTTACTCTTCTTGTCACATTTATTAATGGACGAACGGTCTATCGTAATTTTGTTACTGAACTATTAAAATTAAAACATCAGTATAATTAATGACTACTTCTGTTCCAAAGTTCAATCTCTAAGCAAAAACAAGAAATCATTCAATGTAACAAATGTGACAGCGATATTTAAGCCGGCTCCACTCCAAATCCTAAACTTACCGCACAAAAAACATCACTATTCCGAAATCCCTACAAAATATTCCCACAAATAAACATTAGCTGTCAGAGTACATCGTTCCGTTATATTTAGAATCAGAGGGGCGTTCAAATCAGATATTTTAATGGACCAAATACATTATTCAGCGATACGAGACGGTCGCGTCAGATACGAGATTAAAAATGTAAAACACACTTCGACACTAAAGATTGACTTATTTTAGCTTGATGATATATTTAATGTCTCATCATATCTCGCCTTTCATCTCTCATCATTTTGCATTATCTTTGTGCATATTTCATTTGCGCCAATTCAAAATAAGTTTTACATAATAACTGTGTTTAGGCTATATAAGGCCTATAGCGTTAATAAAAGCAGACTGTTCTTTTTTTAATTTCATATTAATAATCGCTGCCGAAAATAATGTTTGTTTGATCAAAAATTAAGTCGTGTTTCAAAGATATTATGCAAAGGTGGGCACAAAGCTGGATAAAGGAGCAGGCTAATTGTTTGGACAACCGGATGTGAGGGACCGGAAAATGGTAAGGAAATACTCGACAGCTAGAGGAAGCCAAATATTTAATCCACGATTTATTTTATCAATAACTGGTACATAGTATACGAGGTATTGTATATCGATAGATATTTAAAGGTTTCTTGTGTTCTTCTTTAGAACGATATCGAAAACACTTTAAACTTTTTAATTTATTATTACAAATAAAAAACAACACTTTCCTGTCGTCTGCCATCCAACAAGCCTTTCATCCGCGTCTCAAAGAAAGTAAAACCTTTAGTTATATCAAATATTGTTAAAATAACTATAACATGCACAATTCAGGTATAGCAACCAAGGGGCTTTGGCAAGAATGTTATGCGACTAAGGGCTTGAGGGTTTTTTTAGCTTAAACACCCGCTTTGATACACTTACGATGTATAACTAAAACATAAATCAGATTATACAAATGGTAATCCTAGGAATATAATTTTATTGCTAGCTAATGGCCGGCTTGTGTTGCAATTCATCTTGTAATGTTTATGTAAAAAATTATCCAATACCAGTTGACTTGCGTGGCAACTATTGTACGATGATCGTACTTTGTCAGCATTATTAACGCGCACGTGCCAATAACATCTGTACAGTTTCAACACAATCTGATAAATAATACACGAAAACATAAAATACAAACAAAATAAGAATTCACTTTTATTTATAAGATATATTTTTGTGGTTCGTAAAAATCGCGGAAGTAAGATGGTGTTTGCTATGATAAAACTAATAAGAGAATTAGATTATATCAATAAGGACCGCGTCAATGTGCCCGAGATTTTTAGTAAAAATAGCAACGTTAGAATTTTAAACGATTGTCTAGGTAACAATTTTTAGAAGCATCAAATCAAGTAACATTTAACAGCTGTGAAAGTCGCCGTCAGGAAAGAATCAACAAAATTCTTAACATTTTCGTGTTAAGTGAAGAAATAACAATTCAGAGAACTCGTAAGACCCGGAGTACTCATGCGTAATAAGGTTGAAAAATTCACGAACAAATTCAATCAAACGCTTCAATAATAAAATGAGAGGGACCATCTATCACGTTCGGAAATAGGTCGATCCACACGGAGTTCTTTAAAACGGTCTCTTCAACGAAATGTAGATCGGTTTTAACTACATTACTGTTTGAAAATGGAGGTCACAGGAAAATTGGCTTTACGCTGTTGAAACGAAATTTTACTATCGCTTGAGTTGGCGGAGCGCTTACGGTATCTCCTGACCTACGACCCGAGATAGCAAATGTATAGATTAGGGAAGCACTTCAGTTGAGCGACATCTGTACATCTGATGACTGATATAAACGCTTTAGATTGACGTCTTAAAATCGTTCGGTTATAAGTCTTAATACATAGAAGATGTACATGTATAAATATACAATCTACATATATACTTTAAATGTATATTTTTTTACAAAATTTATACTTGGAAATGTCAGCAAATGTCGTGTTCCAATTTTGTGGAGTAATTGAAAGTAGGTTACTAGCGACTCATCAAAGAGCTATCATAAAGAACGTCCGACACATGTCCGAATAGAGAATTAAGCTCGGAATCCTCTTATTAGTAAAGGCCTTTGCTAGGATTTAGATCTCCCGCTTTGGCTTTCAGCTATTACGTCTCTTTATAACTATAGATACAGTCACATTCCCTTATTGCGAGAGGAACCACAAATTAATTATTTTAATAAAAGACTAACCAAAACATTTTTAATCTACTTTATACGTTATCGTTATTTTAAGCCGATCGCGAGTTTATTTATTTTGTCATTTTTTCAAACTGGAATGCTAGTATAGATAGAATGTTGAAACGAATATTTTTGCACGATTCGGTGGCTTTTGTGTATACAGTGGCTCAATACGTTACTGTCAAATAAAATCTATACATACAGTCCAAAAAACTACACAGGCTACAAAACTATCAATATGTTAACAGCGGTATACGTTCCAGTGATTTTTAATATTATGCCATCAATATGAGAAATAACTGTTGGCGCTATTTCATGTACGTACAAAGAATAGGGACCAATTTATCGCCACATGCAAACCTAAGTAGATAATTTACGATCTTGGCGAAAAAGGGGTTCCGATAAAAACCACGGCAAATAGTTTTTAGGCCGTTAGATATAAAGTTGCAAATGGTATTAGTTATTCGTTGTGTGTTCATTTCACGCGTATAAAATGTAATAAGCACCATAAATCTGGGGTGCAAAGACATTTTTGCAAAGAAACAGAAAAATAGACTTTAATATTTGAGTAGTTAAGTTTGAAGTTGTCCAAATATACTTTTGGATATAGAATGAATAGAAACGGTACAAACCGTGTTTCGGTAGCATGGGGTGAACTTAGCAAACAGTTACCCCATAGCATGCAATATTTATTGCAGCTACTAACCTCGGGGATGAAGATTATGAAAATGCAGATGTTGATTCGAAATTTATTTGACGCTATAAATTATGCAACATAAAACTTGAATTTTCTTTTCTCTTTATGAAATATCGAGAGTTGTTGACACTTTAATTAAAATACTTTCCGAACAAACTTATTTCGAGTCGTAATCAATTACATTGGTAACAAAGTAATATATTTACAAGATTTATTTTCATTTTTAATAAGTAATAAATATGTTATAATCAATGTATCTAGAAAATAAATGCTATCGATTGATTATTAATATAGTGTAATTTTTAATAATGGTTTAAAATAATCTTATTGTAATACATGGCCTCTAGGAAAAATTATCGTCATCGCATTATCGTTTTGAAACATGCGAATAAATTCGCAGGCAATTGTTGATTTTAAAAGGTAACGTAATTTGGATGCGGGCAGCGCAAGATCGGCCAACGTGGAAATCCTTGGGGGAGGCCTTTGTCCAGCAGTGGACGTCTTTCGGCTGGTGATGATGATGATGATGATGACGTAATTTAATATTTTTAGAGGAGTAGATTTTTAATTTAAGCTTTGCATAACCATAGTATATACTCAGCAAACTTTCAAACTTTCAACACTTAACGTGTGTTAAGTCAGTCAACACAAACAGAATAGCTAGGTAATATGATAGTTTTTATCAACCTTTAAGACAGGTTGTTTAAACTTTAGAAATGTTCAGAAAATACTTAACACCTCGTTGTAGAACCCGATTATCTAAGGACCGAAGTTCAAATCCCAGGTCGAGCGCATGTTTGCTTTCTAAACATGACTCTCGGTAGTGATAACAATTGTTTGATATTGGCAACGATGCAAATGTTCGGCCTTTGCACTGATGTGGAACAATAATTGACTTTATGTTAGTGAAAGAGATAGCTAAATGAGAACGAACAGAACGTCTGTGGGAATGGTTGACATTTCGAAAGTTCTCAACATTGTACTGATAAAATTTAAGTCTTCGGGATGTGAAACATTCGATTTGGTAAATTTTAATAATACTAGTTGAAAAAGAACATACAAGGTATTTCTATATATTTATTTACATTCTAATACCTTAGAATTTGTATATAATATACGTAATAGAATCAGAAAATATCCTTATGGTAAAATTATAAGCCTCATAAAAATCAATATGAATAGAAATACTAAAAGAAATAAAACTATAAAGTACCTTGCAGTTATTATAAGACAAATTTATTGACAAGTTTCAAGACGCCTACAAAGTTTCGTAAGCCGTATTTAGGTTTCCTGCAAAGTTATTGATGGTGTTTTTTAACTCGAGTAGTTATTGTCTAACTTTGCAAGTTATGATTGTGATGATGGAAGAACGAAAGCTGATGTTTCATTTTCGGAAACTTTGCCCTGTTCACGCGATAAATAGGAAGTTTTATTTCGCTTACAGCAGTTTGTTATTCGAAACGAATCATTAAACTGACGTTATTTCTTTCGTGAGTTGTTTCGATATTTTGGTATGGTAATATGAGTACATGATTTATTATTTGTATTTCTTGTGATTTCGTAAGTTTATTTTGCACTTGAATATTTCCAGAAATAATTCAAGATCGTAGAACTTCGAAATTTAAATTTGATTAAGTTAATTAAGATGTAGTCATAGTCAGCAAACCACATTTTATTATCACAAAGATAAAGTTCGCTGCAAAATAAGCACTAGTAATAACATCAGCAGTTACTCGAATTTTAATACTGAATTTCGTTGTAGTCCCTTTAAATGAGAGCGAATGAGTCTCAAACTCGTCCCATTAAAACTTATTACATCCTGTAATAGATCCTCTGGAATCAACTGAGCCGTTGACACAAGCCAGATGTAAGGACCACTCGGGAAGTTGCTTAAAGTTGGTAACAAACTGATTTCAACTTAGAAACTTCTTGAGAGCTTATAAGTAAAATTTGAAATATATGTTTAATTTGACTTACACCGAGTTTATATTTCGGATTATTGGGAGTTAGACCTTCAATGCATTTTTTGATGATATCGGAATAATTTTAGATAACAATTGACATATTGCTAGATTATGATTATACATTTTACATTGAAATAACATTTACTAAAAATAAATATTAACAGCTCGGTGATCACGTCTATATTAAAGTCTCTGAAATTAATCTCAATATTACCAACTCCGACAAAGCTTTAGAAAATAAAGTCGAGCTGTAATGAGTGTAGGATGCACGGCAACCGACCGCACTGTTGACAGAGCCACAAACAACCTCTTGTAAATACCACTTCGTTGCGTTTAATGGTTTTTCTAGACCCACTTTTATGATTACCTCATCCGTGCACTAAGCTATTGAAGGCTAAAATATGCCTCAGCAAGCTAAGTTCTTTTTGAGATAATATTTAACAAAGGCCTTATTTCTGTTTTTATTTTTTAAACGTATAGTTTAATGCTTACATACGTTTAACACATGAAAGTTTCTTATATATATTAAAGGAAAATAATAAATACTGCATAGTTCCAGTAATGTCTAATGGAATAAAAAAAAGTTTTCAAGCATTATTTATGAAAAACATCAAATAGAAATAAATTATTTAAAAAATACGAGCAATTCTGATCGAAACAGATAAAAGAATAATTTGATTAACGTCAAGTTTTCGAACACATTCTGATCACGTCGAAATTTAATGTTAATAAAAACATATACACTTGTAAAGAATGTTCAACATTTTCGCATTAACGTTTTTTTAAAGATAATAAGTAGTTCAAAAAGTAAAAGACGAACTGAGAGCAACTAAAACAAACAGACGGAATGCCAAAGTCAGCAAATGTTGATAGAGCTACGCAAACACGCCTTTTGTGGCTCCTCCGTGCAACCTACTTCGTTTTATTTTTTAACTTCTTTTTCATTAATAAAGTGCATAATAAATAAGAAAATTTCAATTCAATAATCAGGATAAAATACAGATTAAATATTTAAAGAAATCTTAATAATAATGTATAAGAAGTTGAGGCTAAAAATAAGAGTTCGTACACTCAAAAAAATATCATTTTAGAAAGACTAGCTCAAGTCTTATTTGAAGAGAGAAAAACAAAACAAATTATAAAAGAAAGTAATAAAAAGAAACTGATACGTTACTGTTTATTCTTACAATCTACTTCATTAATGTTCATAATTGGACACCGCAAAACGTAATTAACCCCTTAATCTACCCCGCAATGAACAATGTCCAATTTTACTTAATTGGAAGAGGCGATTGCCGTAGTCATTATCATTAATTAAAATTTGTATAGAGTTGTTAATACAAACACTTCTTTAGTGACGATTTCGATAAAATCTCCATTACGATAAAGATCAATTTCAGATTGGTCTTATAATCGCTTTTTCATGTTAAAACTTTAGAGTAACAATTT
Source organism: Nymphalis io (assembly GCF_905147045.1). NCBI lineage: Eukaryota > Metazoa > Arthropoda > Insecta > Lepidoptera > Nymphalidae > Nymphalis > Nymphalis io. The sequence continues at coordinate 7,771,238 of NC_065911.1, forward strand.
AATAAATAACGTATTTCATTTACTTATTTAGATTACGTAAGTTACATCCACATATTGTTGATTGAAATTATCTTTCATTTTCTAATTCAACACAAACAGGCAGGACCAGTGGATATGATGTAACGTCGCGACTCATTATCGAAAAAATCGTCTGATAAACGCAGAGACAGACGTCCATCTGTTCGACAAAAATCTGTGGAGTTTCGAGTGTCCCGCTATCCACACCCGAAGCCATTTGGGTAAATAAGATAAACATAGATAAGTGTTCTGTTGATGCAAACAAAGCGTCGGCAAACAAACGTTAGTGGCCAAACAATGAGTCATTGGAATTGAAGTCAGCATACACAATGTTATGCTTCTAAGTTTGTCATTTAAATGTTCTGCTAACGTATTAATGCAATATGAAACTATATACGTTTCGAATAAAAGTTTTAATAAATTATTTACTATAATGTAAAATACAAGATATCAAAATAAGAATCCCAAATAGAAATTAGATTTATTATCAATTTCAATGAACCAAATATATTCTATATTTGGTTATCAAATGGAAATTGAAAAAAAAACTAAGAAACGGATCAAGCATCTTTTTATAAAATACATCTTCAAATCATCAAAAACTCTTAGGAATGGTGGCCGACCATTTTTTTCACACCATTATCAATAACTTTCTGTGATATTTAGTTCGTCGAAAGGTCTATCACGGCGTAACAAATTGTGATTAGACGGTAATGAAACAATTATAGATCAACACCTCTGGGCGAATGGGCCCTCCATTCGCATCGGTTTGTAATTCAATTAAACAGAAACCCTAATGGCGGTACATTTGATGACGAATTATACTTTAATTCCTGGATATTTTTATTGAGTAATAAAATTTATTTATTACCGAGTCGCGTGTCTGAAATATTATTGGAGTTCACTAACCGTGAATGAGAAAAAATTACGAATGTTTGCTGAGATTTTGGCTACTAGATTTATTACAAATAATATTACAACCCTGGGTTAACTAAATGTAGATTTTTTTAATATTTCAAAGGACAACATGAAGATAACAAACGTTTTATTAGTTTTTGCATATTAGAAAATACAGACATTTGCTTAATTATCTAACAGAGAAGCAACGTGACGTGCACATGGTTACAATTAAGGCAAATTATGGTGCAAAAAGTGTGCGCTGATGATTTTTTATTGTGCAATCCAATGAGCCATATTATTGGTATGGTGTATTATCAACGTTATGTATTATATATTTTATAAAAAAAAATGTATCGTGCTTAAATAATGTATTGTGCTCATATACTTTTTTTATCTTAATCATTTTTAGGAAGGCAGACGCACGACGTTGGCACTGATACAAGTATAAATCACACCCTACAAATCTCACGTGCCGCCGTCTAAGCAATCTATGATGTTATATATCCATTGCGTAATTACAGGCACAAGGGACATAAAATCTTAGTTCCCAAGGTTGGTGGCGCATTGGATATGTAAGCGATGGTTGACATTTCTTACAATGCCAATGTCTAAGAGCGTTGGTGACCACTTACCATCAGGTGGCCCATATGCTCGTCCGCCTTCCTATTCTATAAAAAAAAAAAAAAATTGCGCCTATAATTACTGTAATTACACTGACTCACTTAACGTTCAAACCAAACAGTAATACAGAGCAATTATGGTTGGCGAAAAGAAGAAGAATAATAGTTGAGTGGGTGGTACCCACTCTGGTCCACACAAAGCTATATATCACAGTACACAAATAAATATAATAATTTTATACGAAAATATTTTCAAACAATCCAAGAAATATTGTTAAAATAAATTACAACATATAATTTATATTTTACAGATAAATTAAAACTTTCAATTGATATGTAAAAGGCTATAGTCATTGGATTTAAAAAGTTAACCGACGGATGACATTTTTATCAAATATTTATGAAATATGGATTGAACATGATATGAAATTTCTGAATAAGTAATTTCCATTGCTTAATTATGCATGCTTATTATCATTTAATATTTACTTATCATAGATTAAATTGAATTATTTTAATTCTCACTGCATTTGTTTTTGCAAAAGTTATGTTAGTATATATAGTATATAAGTTGTCTGGTTTCCATAGTACAAGTTCTGCTTAATTTGGGATCTGATGGCCATGTATGAATAATATCCCGAAATATTATGATTATTATTATTATTGGTTATTCTAGTGACAAATACTATATGCAACAATTTGCATTGTTTTAAAATTAAACATAAATATAAGTTATTTTATCACATCATAGACACACTATGTCTCTCATAAATTTTATTAATATGTCTATGGATGGGGTACCCCATTTACTTTACATATACAATTTAATTTATAAAATAGTTTATAGTAGTTTATTGATTTAAAATTTGAGCTGCAATTAGCAATATAAAACTATTATATTATTAAGTATATATATTATATTATACATTAAAGCAAGAGATAAAAATGTAAGCATTTAAAGAGCAATGTCTTCTAGATAACCTCAGATGAGAAAACTTTTAATAATAAATTTATCATATGAATGTAAAAAACCAGTACCAGTACCAGTACAGTAGTAAAGTACCTACATGTCAACCGCAATAATATTTATTTAATACATTATAAAGGCCCCTTAAATAGAATCTGTAATAGTTACAAAATCATAAGTAGTATCAAAATCAACTAATCATTTAGATTCATGTTTTATTTAGAGCTATTTGTCTATTTTTTTAATTATATACATTATTTAATTATGCACCATACCCTACATATTATTTAATTTAGTAATATGAATATTTTATTGTTTAGTAATATTGATTTTAAATTTATTATATTTAATGCAGTTTTAATTATATTTTAATATTCAGTGTTTTCTGCTGGTAAAATAAACTTGTATAAAATGCATACATAATATTTTAAACATTTTAACAAACCTTTATTTGAGTAAGATATAGTACCTTTCTATTTAATATAATCTGAGTTATTTATTTGCAATAAAAGTTACCAATTATTAAAAAAATATGTTTGAAAATAGAATAACCTATAGATAATAAACAAATAAACGTTAACAACAAAAAACTTCATATTAATTCTCGATATACCTCATACGTAAACGCGTTATTATCATAATAACGATGCGATGCATAAACAAAAGTTTACTATGAGAAATCAAAACTAAAACTGTCAACATCGTCAATTTAAAATTGCTAGAAACGAGGTTAATATTACTCTTAATATGGAAGATGTTACTTTAATAAATAGTTACCATTTAGTTTTCAAGTTCAATAAGAAAGCGGCAGCCGGGGAGGCTGTAATGTAGTCACGGACAAGTTGAATGACCGTGAAAAATAGTACAAATCTTTTATCGTAACTTCAAATCTAGATTACGCTGGTTACATATCAAACTCATCTCCGCAATACAATGTCTATCAGTACACAAATACGCGGAATAATAATAGAGGCACAAATGATGCTTATCGATCGTATGACAGAATGGAATTTAAAAATAGAACAATAATTCATTTCTTCTTTAGTTAAATCATAGCACTCAAATATATAATCGGTATATTTCATAAAAAGTACACAACAGAGTTTAAAAAGTATCAAGTTGAACTTATATTATTAAAACTTTATTATCAACTGAACATGCGCAACCGAGTTAAGAAGTAAACAAACTAACTTTATGAAAGTTAACTATATTTTACGTTAAATTGAAAAGGACATACCTTTTATAATAATTGTAGCTAATTCCAAACGAAACTTGAGCTTAAACACACTATCCAATCGGAATATTATCACAACATTCCACTGTAAAACCACTCTTAGAAAACTGGTAGCTTCATTCACACTAAAGTTGTAGCACTTTTTGAGTGAAAAACTAAATAAAACAATTTTAAAATTCACTTGGCACCACTAAATCAATTCATTTGACAACTTTTTATTAAAGTTTACAGTCAATATTCACGTTTTAATAGTTAAAAACTTTTTAAATCGTCGTAAACAATCAGAGCGACAATCGGCACGCGACGGCCATCTTCCGCCAAAGCGGGGTTATATTTTGTATCCACTAGAGGGAGCTAGGACTTAGGAGTTTAGTAGGATCAGCCGGGGAAATTATAAAATAGTACATACCTGGACCAAATATAAAGTTTTATATAGTTATAAGTTATTTGATTTAATACAATTATATTATTTTACGTTGACATACATTTTAACCTTTTTTAATTTTATAATATTATATTAATATTTTTTTTCCATTTAAATGCAACCCAATACATAAAGCTTAAAGTGTCAGCGAAATACCATTAGTGTTGTTATTTAAATTAAGTTTTATAGAATCAAATAATAATTTATTCAAGAATAGATTGAATGATGAATTGCGGAAATATATATTTTTTTTATGCAATGTACTTTTCATATATTAAAGTACGCCTATTAAAAAGTTAAAAATCAGGCTAAAGTGTAGGAAGCTTATGGCATACTTTTTTTGTAAGTTTTCACTTAAATTCCATGAAATTATCAAGCTTTTTTGTGATTTATTATGGACGTTATTTATTTTAAGGTGTTCGTTTTAAAATTATGGAATTTCATTATTAGTCGTAAATTGTTTTAAACGTATGTCGTAATGTTTTGAATTACCTATATTAGTCTACAAGAATAAAAATAGTTATTATTTTTTTTTCAATCTAATCAAATTATAATTTCGCACTAAATAGAAATGATATGGTTTCTATTAAGCATATCATTTCTCTAAATCAGTAATATTTTTATTTCATTTAAGTACTTTCGTTTTGAATTAAATTATCGTGTAATGTTTGTTTAGGCTTCAAATATTTAATACGGCTGGCAGCATTAGTCTGCAACGTCAAGTGTCAATTGGAAAGTATAAATATAATGGACAATTGCTTGATATTTGCATAAGCTCTAAAAGCTCAATCTTGTGTTTTGTACTGATATAATCATATATATAAAATATTGAAAAAGTTTTAAAATTCTACAATATTGTTAAAGCTTGATAAATTTAACAAATTATTATTTAAAATCATAATACTAACTTCATAGGCTAGACAAAACTAGTTAGGTATTATATGACTCGGTACAGCACCACTAAACAGCATATAAAAACTGTATTTAATTCTAGTGTTATCTTATATACCCTATTGTAATTTCTGGCTTAATTTTGCTCGTAAACCAAAATAAATGTAATGAACAAAAACATTAATAAGACTAAAATTATTTCAAATTAAAAAGCGAAATGCGTAATAAATAAATCGATATCAATTATAAACGCTTAAACATTCCATTTTTAAAATAATTGATGATTTTAGTTCAATTAATGCATATGAAGTGATATTGTACAATTGCAGTTTTTATCATATTTTAATTCAAGACAAGATGTTGTATATTATATTTATTTATTACAATCTGTTAGGCTTAAATAATGTATCTACAGCTTATTTTACTATTATAATTAAAGTAATGTTAAGATATATAACATACTTTTTCATAACACATTATAAAATATATTGAAGATTTAATTCATTGAAATACTTTCAAATTGAAACTTCAATTACAGTTTGAAACTAAGTTTATTGATTTATACAACTTACTCTTAGGGGGTTATTTTTCTACATCTAGATTTATTTCTGAAATTAAATGTTCAGTATTCAAAATTATACAATTGTTCAATTTATAAGCAATGTTTGGTTTTAATGTGAATTATTTTTTCATTAAAACCAAACATTGCTTAGTTTGATATACAAAATCTTTTTAATTTAAAAAGTTTCTGTGGAACTTTTTGATTGTAGTTCAGCGGAGGCCAATCCGCTAGATAATTATTTTTATCCTCTAAACTGTTAATGTACCTATAAATATTCAATACATTGCTTAATATGTTCCGGTGGACGGGATGAATTTTAATTACAGCGACATGTGATATAAAAATGCTGGTGTATAAATGGTGATGCATTGGCAATTTAAGGATGATTCAAAATACTGCAAATTCTGCTTCATACAAGCTATGTAGTACCTACCAATGTGTGGTGGGTACTATTCATTCAGCAGTTCTTCTAGCAAACATGAATACTATGTATTGCGATGTTTGAATTTAAAGTATGAGTGAGCCAATGTCATTATAGGCAACAGAGACATAATATCTAGGAATAATAAATATTTCTTACAACGCTACAGCCTCTGGAAAGTTTCTCTCACTATTGCCATCATTTTAAAGAAGTTCCTATTTATTGGACAATAACATCAAATTGCTTCTGTTCAAATACTAATATTGATTTCTTTCGGTATTTTTTTTTTCTATATTTCAAGAATAATAACACATTTTGTTTAGTAGGTATTACTAGCATCTTTGCTATGTCATTTCATAAGATTAAATAATCGTAAAGCTAATATTAGTTCGGAATGTAAATTCTACCTAGAAAAACTAAAGTAACAGACTGTAATCCCATAGCTAGACAAAGGCCCTTTTACGCCGCACTGGGGCGTAGAATTCACTGCTAATAAAAAAAAATTGAATTATGCTCGGATCGGAGATAGCTAAAACAAAATAATGTTTTTTTTTTATTTATATATTAATGCATAATTATATGTACTTAAAATACTACTCATATTTTCATACTTCATATTTTTATATTACATGTGATTACAATTGAACGATTCATATTAAAACATACTACATTAAAATTCAAAAGGCGTAAAAATTTGTCGACCTGACATTTAAATATCCTACTTTCGGCTACTCTGTAAAATTGCCTTGATTTGTATAACTGTCGCGTCCGCGCGAGTTAAAATCTTAATTCGCTTATACCAGTTTTCTCCATTCGTCCGAACCCAATGGAAAACTATTTTCATTTGAGTTGAAAGTTTGGTGCAAGTCTAAAGCTAGAAGATACCATTATAAGTCTTGATAATTGCTTACCATTGATTCTTGATACATCTTAATATTTAAAAATTAATATGAATATAATCATTAAAGTTTCGCTTCATATGTATTAAATAATATAAATAGTTGAAATATAAAATAGTATAAGCCCAAAGGGGATATAATTATAACATAGGTACTAATTGTTCAGATATGACATCATGAATCTATGGTAGCTTATTATATTGGCTTTATAAATTTATTAACCGCCATTTTTATATTTCTTAAACATACTTATAAGCATATGCACACACCACTTTTAGGACGAATTACACACTCGCGAGCAACAAAATTGACTAAACATATCTGCATTCATAGAAGTTTAAAAGACAGGATAAATTAAAACATACAAAATATATAAACTTTAAGAGATTAGTGTGCTCTTAGGGATCTTGGGAAGTTGGACATTTTATTTGCACGCGAGTGAAATCTTACAAAAATCAAAATAATATATAATAAAATAAGGATAAGGAAAACAAAACTTATGCAATCATATCCGCTTCCTAAAAGTTGACTATACCTAAGTGCTACACTTGAACAAAACATAATCTAATTGAGTATAGTGAGGAGCGGTCAGAGAGGCACAAATGAGATTTATCTGTTGAGTCACTTAGGCTATGTTTACTTCGTACGGAACTACTGCACTGGCTTTTGACTAAAACTTTATGGGCAAATAAACCTTTATATCACTGTCTTCATTAATACGTCTGCGGATGCATTTAGATAAATGTTACTATAAAATTGATAATATCTTGCGAAGTGCGATTATCTTTTGAACTTTTTAGTAACACTAATTAATTTTTTATGTTGCATATAATATTAATGCTTTATGAAAGAAATCTTCGTGAAATCTTCCACCGGTTTATAGTTTTGGGTGTTTTTATTTAATTTTATTGGTATTATATTTTAGAAAAAAGCCGAGATGGCCCAGTGGTTCGAACGCGTGAATCTTAACCGATGATCGTGGGTTCAAACCCGGGCAAGCACCACTGAATTTTCATGTGCTTAATTTGTGTTTATAATTCATCTCGTGCTTGACGGTGAAGGAAAACATCGTGAGGAAACCTGCATGTGTCTAATTTTATTGCAATCCTGCCACATGTGTATTCTACCAACCCGCATTGGAGCAGCGTGGTAGAATAAGCTCCAAAACCTTCTCCTCAAAAGGGAGAAGAGGCCTTAGCCCAGCAGTGGGACATTAACAGGCTGTTACTGTACTGTACTGTACTGTATATTTTAGACTGGTCTGGATGATATTCAGCAAAAATGGAGTCGTTTCATTATGGATCGCCATACTAATGTTATATTCGAAGTCCAGAATCTCATTTGTAGTTGCTCGGCCCAGTTACTCCTCCTTTATTTTATTTTATCAAGATGTAGGTGGACGAGCATATGGGCCACCTGAAGGTAATTGGTCGCCAACGCCCATAGACATTGGCATTGTAAGAAATGTTAACCATCTAACTAAGATGGAACAAAGATGTTATGGCCCTTGTGCCTTACACTGGTTCACTAACCCTTCAAACCGGAACACAACAATACCAAGTACTGCTGTTTTGCGGGAGAATATTTGATGAGTGGGTGGTACCTACCCAGACAAGTTTGCACAAAGCTCTACCACCAGTAAAGTCGTCCTCGTCGTCAGTGTCTTCGGTGTAGTATACGAATTTCTTTCTATGACGCGTTTTTGCAACTGTTTCGCTAACGGTTGACTAGATTTATGGACCTAAATTATCTCTTTTAATCATTAATCACTATCGCTTATATAATTATATATACCTAGCACGACCAACCATGAGAACGAAAATGGTACCTATGTATTTACAATAGCGTACTTTCCGTGCAGTGACGGAGAAAGAATACATTTCACTGCCCCTCTCTTTCCCATGGGTGTCGTAAGAGGCGACTAAGGGATATCTGAGCGACCATCTGCTCATCTGGTGGTAGGATGCTAACATCCGCCTGGCTTGTTACCACCGTACGCATGGTGAAAAACTCGTGAAGTGGCTTGCAGCCGCGTTTCGAGGTCAGCCAGCGAACAGCCAGAGCCCGAGCGAGTATTGCCGCGATGGGTGTTGGTCCAATTGGAGACGGCTGTTGAACCAATGCCGGGGGAAACTGTATTGACCGGCCGGTCAGGGAGACCCGAAGAAACGGCTGTTCCGCTGGCCGCCCGTGGCATAGTACAGGGGCCCGAACGTGCCTAACCAGCTCGTGAGGCTGCCCCACCAGGCCACGCATAATCTCGGGGTGGACCGCCGTGCCGGTTGGTGACCGGTAGGCGGGGTCCCGGCGGCCACTTCCGGGGGGGTTCGGGGGCCCTTCCGTCCGGCGGGTCAGTGTATTTTTCCTTTTGGCAACCACTTGGGGAAACACGCCTCCACACTTTGCCCATCCCTAACGTGGCAATACATCGCTCGCTTCACGTCTCTTTTCCATTTTATTTTTCCCAAATGGCGCAACAAAACAGAAATAACGGTCGTACAGCGGTGCACACCCCCACCATACCCTCGCTGTTTGAGGTCGAGTTCTCTAACATCCGAAGACTCCCCACTAACCTCAACGCTGTCCACCACCATCTCGAGGCAGCACGGCCAGCAATGTTGTTTCTCACGGAGACACAAATACTCCGTCCTGCCGATACCAGCTACCTTAATTATCCCGGCTACACGCTTGAAGAATCCTTCAAAGCGAAAGCCGGAGTATGCTTGTTCGTCAGGACGGATGTTTGCTGTCACCGACTGCGCTGCTTGGAGGACCCCTCCTTCTCCATGTTGGTGGTACGTGTGGACCTGGTTCGTCAGAGCCGAGTCTACGTGTGCCTCTACAGATCCCACAATGGTGACTTGGAGACAAGCCGATTATTTGACCATCTTAGTCGGGTGGCAGATGCTGCGCAAGAACAATTTCCTAACGCGGAATTGGAGTTTTTGGGGGATTTTAATGCTCACCACGAATCCTGGTTGAAATCCCTCAAAACTGACCATGCTGGAAGGACTGCTCATGCTTTTGCTCTCACACATGACTTCACCCAACTGGTTGGTCAGCCTACCAGGATCCCAGACATTGATGGGCAAGCACCTTCTCTACTGGAGCTTCTGCTGACTTCTCACCCGGTGGAATATCAGGTTGTGGTTCAGGCTCCTCTTGGCTCTTCGGATCACAGCCTTATTTCTACCAGAGTTCCACAGGCCAAGCTGCCGCCACTAGCGGTATGCAAACGTCGCGTTTGGCACTATAAGTCGGCGGATTGGGACGGTATGCGCGATTACTATGCGTCGGTCCCTTGGAAGGAACATTGCTTCAGTGGGAATGACCCGACAGCTAGCGCCGCTGCTGTTGCTGGCGAGATCATGCTGGGAATGGAATACTACATTCCTAGCTCAGATCTCATCAGTAGGAGTACGCGTAACCGTTGGTTCACTCGTAAATGTGCCGATGCTGTATCATCTAAGCAGGCGGCATATCGCAAGTGGATCAACGGCTGCATTAGCGGGGCATCTAACATTGACTCACTGAAAGCAAACTATAATAAAAATTCCAAGTCCGGTAGAAAGGCATACACGAGAGCGGATGCACAGCGCATTGTACAGATTGGTCATGACCTTGTTTCGCATCCTAGGGGCTCCCGTAGCTTCTGGCGTCTGACCAAGTCTGTGCAAAACAATTTCTGCCAACCTTCGCTGCCACCGCTCAGAAATCCGGACGGATCGCTAGCTCACAGTCCGCAAGAGCAAGCTGATCTCCTGGCTAAACTCTTTGCCGACAATTCCGTCATCGATGATTGTAGTGCACTGCCACCTACAATACCTGCATGTGGCCATACGATGCCTGACATTAAAATCAGGCAACGTGATGTGCGTGCGGAGCTGCAATCACTTGATGTACGGAAAGCTAGCGGTCCCGATGGAATTTACTGGTGGTAGGGCTTTGTGCAAGCTCGTCTGGGTAGGTACCACCCACTCATCAGATATTCTACCGCAAAACAGCAATACTTGATATTGTTGTGTTCCGGTTTGAAGGGTGAGTGAGCCAGTGTAATTACAGGCACAAGGGACATAAACTCTTAGTTCCCAAGGTTGGTGGCGCATTGGATATGTAAGCGATGGTTGACATTTCTTACAATGCTAATGTCTAAGAGCGTTGGTGACCACTTACCATCAGGTGGCCCATATGCTCGTCCGCCTTCCTATTCTATAAAAAAAAAAAAAAATACCAGCCATAGTGCTGAAGAAGTGCGCAGCGGAGCTGTCTCCTGTGTTAACGCGCCTGTTCCAACTTTCTCTCTCTTCGGGAAGTGTGCCGGAGGCTTGGAGAAGAGCTAATGTGCAAGCGGTTCCCAAAAAAGGGGATCGGTCTGACCCTGCAAATTATCGGCCAATAGCTATCACCTCAGTACTTTGTAAGGTGATGGAACGGATTTAAAACAATCAACTGATCCATTACCTAGAAGATCACTGTCTAATTAATGATCGTCAGTACGGGTTTCGACCAAAACGGTCCACAGGTGATCTTCTAACGTACGTAACACACCTCTGGGGTGAAGCTATCGACAAGCATGGAGAATCGTTGGCGTCAGCCTCGATATCTCCAAGGCTTTCGACAGGGTCTGGCACAGAAGTCTTCTCTCCAAGCTACCGGCATATGGTCTGCCTGCTCAGCTATGCACCTGGATTGCCAGCTTCCTACACAAGCGTAGCCTTCGTGTTTTAGTAGATGGTTGCGCTTCACAATTCTATGTAGTGAATGCTGGGGTCCCCCAGGGATCTGTGCTATCTCCCACACTTTTTCTTTTGCATATCAATGATATGCTCTCCCTTGGGAACATACATTGCTATGCAGATGATAGTACAGTGCATGGTGGATACCACGGACGCGCAGTGGCTGGGCGGGCGGAAACTGAAGAGAGGCGGGAGAGTCTTGTCATTGAACTCGATAGGACGTTAGAGCTCATCGCCAAATGGGGCTCTGATAATCTTGTTGAGTTTAATGCCAAGAAAACACAGGTATGCGCTCTCACGGCGAAAAAGTCAACATTTTCCCCTCTTCCCTCCCTCTGTGGTACTCCGCTGGTGATGCAAAGCAAAATCGCCATGCTGGGGATTGACGTTCGCTCCAACCTTAGTCCAAGGGATTACATCGAGGCTGTTATAAAAATAGCTTCACGGAAACTCGGAGTTCTGAACAAGGTGCGGCGCTTTTTCACGCCACAACAACTGTGCCTGCTGTACAAAACACAGGTACGGTCTTGCGTGGAATATTGCTCGCACCTTTGGGATGGCTCCGCTGAGTACCTACTTGAACCGGTTGGCTTGCCTTGGACCGGTTGCAGCGACGTGCCGTACGCATTATTGGCGACGTAAAGGTCACAAACACCCTTGAACCTTTACAATTGCGTCGTGAGATAGCAGCACTGAGCGCTTTCTATCGACTGTATCACGGCGAGTGCTCTGAGGAATTATTCTCTCTAATTCCTGCTTCCCCCTTCCTTCTAAGGTCCACGCGAGCTGGTTCTCGATGTCAATGATGTCTGTTTTAACAATACTTTTCGAATATGAAAACTTGATGCATTCACAAATTCGAATAATGTACAACTGCAAAACTAATTAAAAATGATTTTAAAAATAATTAAAAACAATTTTTGCATTTCTATTCTGAAACTGAAAGAAACACTGAGACAAAGCCGATCGCTAAAACCGTTTCAGACAGTTTTCATATGCGAAATAAAACTAATAAATATGCGACCTAAAAACAAACGGTAGAACGAACAATAAAAATATTAGAGCTGAAAAAACGCAATAACTCGAAACGAATCGGCTTTAAATTGAAGCCGATTGTTAGAGCAGTGTTTGATCTAGGCTTTAATTAGTGGGAAAACGCTTTGAAGGGAAAATTAAATTGTTAGAATTGAATTATGAAACTATAGACTTCAGGTTAAATTGCATATCTGATAACCAATAGCACCAATTGTTTTTTCGATTTCCGATTTTCGATTTCTTTTCGGCAACTTAAAGAGTAACAAGATTAAGCAGGTGTTTTCCGTTAGGCTATTTTAAAAAGAAGTACCTAGACGGTTTTTTAGGCATAATTTAGCTGTATATTGATACAATGTGATCAGAACCTTAAAACTATTAAAGCCGAGTAAATCGCGTTATTTTGACAATTACTTATTGCACTGTGCATTTATATATCTAGTTTAATCTAAGATGATGGTGAAGATGGTGGTGACGGTGGTGGTATTTAAATTTTAATAGTTCTCCATTTGATTAAACATTTTATGGAGAATTGCAATGTATTTTTGTTTCTGTCCGGATAGGGAAAAATTAACTTTATTTGATTATTTCATATTATTATAGTTTATAGGACAGTTTATAGGCTACATAATATGTTTATAAGTTTTTTTTTGAGATATAGATTACTATGTCAACGACCACATATGTTATTTTACTTGTGGGCCGTGAGAAATTCAAACAGGTTGCTCGTACATATATATAATGTAAAGTAAAGGTTTTGGTTATATATATATATATATATATATATAAATATATGTGTGTGTATAGATGATAAATTTGAAGAAATATAGAAGACTTGAAATTATCGTGTCTCGTTCTCAGCTATTTTAGTATCCTGAGACATATCCCATAGTTGTATGCTTTCCATTACAACTTTCCACAGTCTTGTTTCCTTGTCTTGTTTCAAGAAATTACATGTTGTTGTTCGCCAACAATCTACACCAAGAATGTAAAGTTGAATGAATTGTTTCAATTGCACATAAATAACACTCTTAGTATTTACAGAACATTGTTGAAACACGTACTTAATTATTGTAATAGTTGATAGAAATTAAATTTAATATTTCAATAATGGTAAAAATATTAGTCTTATCTTCGTTCTACGTCTATTGAGGAATACATTTCAAATTAGTCATAGTTTGCAAGATTAATGCAACTGGATTGTTGAGCGGGCAAAATCAGTCAATGCAGATTTTCTTATATATTTTGAAAATGTTTCGATGTAACTTTTTATACACATAATAATTTTGGTATTATTCATGTTTATAGGAAACTGCTTAACACCGAATGGATATCCTGTGTACAAATAAACGGTTATTTACGTAACAACGGTTCTTTGAAAATTTGCCACGACCAAGATGACTGTAGAAGACTGGGGAATCATTATATAATTTTATTATATAACCGCAAATAATTAGTATTTTAACATCGTTTTCGTTCCCTTCGTTATCCACGCTATTTTTTTTTAGATAGTGGACATTCCTGTACATAATTACAAAAAAAAAAATGTTCAAAAATTAGGTAAATTTACTCAAAATTTATATGTATACAATATTTAGAAAACGGGTAGTAAACACAATTGTTTTTGTTTTATAAACTCACTGGTGGTAGGGCTTTGTGCAAGCTCGTCTGAGTAGGTACCACCCACTCATCAGATATTCTACCGCAAAACAGCAATACTTGATATTGTTGTGTTCCGGTTTGAAGGGTGAGTGAGCCAGTGTAATTACAGGCACAAGGGACATAAAATCTTAGTTCCCAAGGTTGGTGGCGCATTGGCTATGTAAGCGATGGTTGACATTTCTTACAATGCCAATGTCTAAGGGCGTTTGGTGACCACTTACCATCAGGTGGCCCATATGCTCGTCTGCCTTCCTATTCTATAAAAAACAAAAAAAAACAAAGTATGGTTTCTTTGTTATATCACGATGCGACACGTAAAACATTTTCATAGGAAAAATATTTTGTTCGTTTGTTTCGGAAAATAACAATATATAAGTACCAGAGCTGGGAAAAACTTTTCTGTCAATTCTATTGCCCTGCAGGCGGGCTGGATGCTTATGTATCGATGCATATGTGTCAGAAACTCTTTCGAAACCTACTGTAAGTTTCCTTCCAATATTACCTTTCACTGGATAACTTTGGATACGTAGGATGAATTATTGTTTAACGGATTGGATTACAACGTACCTACTCTTACAATTAAGCCTTAGCGGCTTCAAAGTAATATTATAAAGTCTGAGAATATCACGGTTAAACTCTTTTTTTTTTTAAGCAATCACCTCAAACTAAATTCTACGTTAATAGATTCAGAGTCATTATATACAATGATAGAGTTTTCAAAGAGGTATATTTGTCCTCAAAAATAAATAGGTATTCCGTAATTATGTTTATACAGCATGACTATTCTCAAGCTTTTGTTTTTCTTTTTTTTTACTTCTATTTTTTTTCTTGCGAGTTTGCAATAAAGTTGTTTAATAATAATAATAATAATAATAATAATATTCTACATTAGCATTATTTAATGCCATTTATACGGTGAAATGAGATATGAACCAAGGAGTTTTGCCAACAACTTATTTTAATGGACTATTCCTTACTTTTATAACTTGGACAGTTTAATTCCAAAGTTATAGGTATTGCTAGGGACATAATTTGAGGTTGAACTTGCGAAATAGCTTTAAAAACAACGAATTGTAGAAATTTATGATTTCACTTCGTTTCTTTATTTGTGCTAAATAATTGGTAGATCGTTAATAAATTATTTAAATACTTTTAATGTTACAACAAGAAATCTCTCGTTTTGTTCTCGAGTTTTGTGCACAGTAAACAGTTATTCTTCTAGTGTCTCTTCGTTAATAAAGTTCGGGCAGTAGCTTACTAAACTTCTCAGTCCATGGTCAGGCTAAATAGTTGTGCATAACTCCTTGCATAACCTGCCCGCTAAACGAAGAGGCATTGAAATACAATAACAAATAAATATTAATAGATCAATCAAAGATCAAAGTTCCAAAACCATTTACGATTAACTTATAATTTTTTTTACCATATATTTAATGCTATTCATTGTATTATTTTAAGGGAATACAAGTAAATAAAAAATTTATAATCGAAACTATCGTAATATTTATGGGTAATTCTTCTGCACGCGTGTATGTCACTGAAGAATTGCCTATAATATTGTAACAACGATTTAAACGATTTTTTTTTGTGTGGTTGATTGACTTCCGGTGTGGTTTAGATTGAACCCATTTGACTCGGTTATCAGGTTCAGGATTTTTTTAATAAAACAACGAGATGATATTTTTGACAAACAGCTATAACATATAAAATGGATATTATTGAATACATAAAATAAGTCCCCCTGAAAATATTAATGTATTGTATAAAACTAAATCTATAATGAACAAAATGTACAATTTCCAATTCCGACACGTGTTGCAATGTCTCTTTAATTTTGTTATGCTATTACTCAATTGTGATTCTCGCGATTTTCATTGTACGTTGATAGTCCATGATCACTGATACCTTTATAACGAACAACAATAAGTGTAACTACTTAGGTCCCGGTGGTAGGGCTTTGTGCAAGCCACCAAACTGTAATACTTATTATTGTTGTGTTTTGGTATGCAAGGTGAGTGAGCCAATATAACTAAAGGTACAAGGGATACAACATTTTAGTTCCTGAGGTTGGCGTTGAATTGCAGTCATAAATAATGGTTAATATAGCGTCGATATCTATGGCCAGTGGTAACCTCTTACCATCGGGTCTATTTACAAACCTACCTACCGATTTTGTATTTTAAAATTTTAAAAAATTGTCAAAACTGTAGCCCCGTCACATCAACGGTACTTTATCACATACAGTACGAACTAAAACAAGCATTAACTTTTGTAATCAGTAACAATCACAAAAATGCCTGTAATATCTGTTTTCACCAAATCTTGAATACGAAAATAAGGCTAACTTTATGAATGACTTATTTGCATAGAGCACTTTAAAACGTTAATATAAGGGAGATTTTATTAAAGTTGTAAGTTAAAAGCAAAGTTATTCGCAAAGAGATATCATTTATTACATAAATTAGTAATCGGCTGACAGCTGTTTGACAGCTCTTTGACAGATCTCGCAAGATTTATCCGAATATAGATGATTCATTGTTATTCTGAAAATTAATTATGTATCCGACAAATGTTCGTAATCTCTGTCGAAAATAATATTAGAACGTGCCAAATATGTCTGCCGGTTAATATTTAAATATCTATTATTATATTTTAGTATATATATATATATATATATATATTAAAAAAAAAAAAAAAAAAAAGCCGAGATGGCCCAGTGGTTCGAACGCGTGAATCTTAACCGATGATCGTGGGTTCAAACCCGGGCAAGCACCACTGAATTTTCATGTGCTTAATTTGTGTTTATAATTCATCTCGTGCTTGACGGTGAAGGAAAACATCGTGAGGAAACCTGCATGTGTCTAATTTCATTGAAATCCGGCCACATGTGTATTCTACCAACCCGCATTGGAGCAGCGTGGTAGAATAAGCTCCAAAACCTTCTCCTCAAAAGGGAGAGGAGGCCTTAGCCCAGCAGTGGGACATTAACAGGCTGTTACTGTACTGTATATATATATATATAATATCCTATAATATCCTGGGACATTTTTCACACACGGCCATCTGATCCCAAAGTAAGCTTGTACAAAGCTTGTGCTATGGAAACCAGACAACTGATATACTACATATACTACTTTTCTTTTGTAAATACATACTTATATAGATAATTACACCCAGACTCAGGACAAACAAACATGTTCATACACACTAATGTCTGTCCTGGGTGGGAATCGAACCCACAACCTTCGGCGTGAAAGGCAAGTATCTACCAACTACGCCAACCGGCTCGTCAGTATATATATATATATATATATATATATATTGTTCGTTTTATATGAAGTCTAGCCTTAAAACATGTTTTATGCTAATCATTTACGAATTTGAATTAAAATAACTGCAAGAATGTTTTCTAATTTGAATTCTAATTTTTATTAAATATTTTTATTATACGAACACCTAATGAAAAATTATTTATATTTAGTAACATTATTACGGATATCATTTGTAAATATACTTGGTGCCTGATAATTTGTAGCGAGCAATATCTTTTTAAGTAGTTTTGCTATGTAGTTTGAAAACATCGGAATCAACACTAAATATATTAATTAAATTATATGGGATGTAGACCTATGTACCAAATTCATTTTACGATGTAAATTGAAAATTATTTCACAACTTCACAAATTATAACAATTTTTTATTTTTTGTTTATTTTTATAATATTTGCAACACTAAATTAAAATATTAATGGTATTTAATAAACGCTGCAAATAAAAATACAATAATTTTATATGTTGCTTTATTTATTATAAATACTATTTACGTTAAGAGAGTACTCGAAAATATTTGCAATTCATATAATATTCATGACTTACTGCCTGTCTGGCGTCGCAATTAAGCTAACTTGATATAAAGTTAACCAAACTGGGAACTATTTTGAGTTTTAACATCAAAAGCTAATGCACAGTAAATGAGTGAATAGAGATGTATTTATATTAAAATTGATAAGTGACTTTGTATAAGCATTAAAATGTTTTCATATGAGAAACCACTGCGAATATCAACATTTTGTGTCAATATCTGATTATTGTTATTATTTTAATTACTTTTTTTTGTTATTATATCTTGTCTTTACTTCGATTCAAATTCCTGATTTGTCAATATAAATCAGAAACGATAAAAGCACATCTCATTACAAATACTAGTCAATAGTAATTATTTTAGCTATTAATCGGAGGTATTACCTATAATCCTTTAAGTGTATATGTGTCTAATTTCATTGAAATTATGTCACACGTGTATTCTACCAATCCGAATTGGAGCAGCGTGATGGAATAAGCTCTAAACCTTCTCCTCAAAAAGGGAGAGGGGCCTTAACCCAGCAGTGAGACATTAACAGGCTTTTACTGTTTACTGTATACTGTGTCCGTACACAGGTGCGCAATGTAAATTACTCAAATGCTTATGCTCAATTTGTTAATTGAGCATAGGCATTTACGCGAAAATCAATATAATTTTTTTTATTCAAGTACTACCTTATTAAGCAATTTTGAATAGTCACATTACTGGATTAAATGAAATGAAAAATTACCCGAGTTTAATCGTCCACTAGTGTAGATCCGCGTGTATATGGCGTGTGGAAGGCGAATCGTATTAAGTGTGACAATGTATGAAATCATGTCTTGCACAGACTTACATAATTATCTAATATGCAGATGAATATTAAACGTGATGTATTTGGAGATATATTGTGCGGATTTATTTATTTGTATACATACTGAAATTGAGAGAAAACAAATATTTATTTTATTTAAATATTCTAATTAATGAATAGGAAAACATTAATATTTTATTAAATTGAAATAAATACACAGCGATTGAAATGATAATAAAGGTGATTAATAAAAAATAATCAATTCGTACAAATTAGTCAAAATTCAAAGCTTCTGAAAATATCTGAAATAGTTGTTTAATTCACGCTTGTCTGTTCGTCTGGCTCAACAATTAACCGATCTCGACTCAGCGACAATAGAGTTAGCAAAAAGTTCTGACGCGACGAATTTGTACACAGGTTTGCACTTAGCTTAATATGAATGGTTTAATTTTAACTTAAAATTATTGTCTATTATTTTATGATACGTGTCATAAAAATGTTATTCAGAGAACTTTAAGGCCAGTTGAAAGCATTCGTTGCTTTTAATTGGAATGTTAGAGTTGTCTAAAACTTTGGTTAAGTACAAAAAACAGGTATTGGTAAATGTAGTAAATGAAAACTATTTTGCGACCTGAAGCGCTTTTTGTTAGAACTTAACTAACTTATACCATTCGTGAAATGTTGAAAACTGACATACTGTGTTACGCTATATTGATGATTTAAATGTTATAATTATAAGTCATATTGGCATATCATTTTTTGATCATACAGGATCGTGATCCACGGTGAGTTTCCAATTTGTTCTTACTGAAGGCTTCAACAGTTTTTGACGACTTAAGGCTTTGTCGGAAAGGAGGAGTTATACGGAGCACGTGAGGTGTTCATGTACGTCGGCGAGACGTCGCAAGCCGGGGAGCTCATTTCCGCCAGAGGAGACGGCCTAAGTGTGGTGTCTGTAATTGTGACATCCCTACTAAGCAAGTGTTGGCTACTGTGACTCTATCGTATTCGTCGTTCAGCGCGTTTGTAGGTCGCCTGAACATGTTTGATAATTAAATAGATGGAATAGATTGTCTGTACAAGTAGTGAGTCGGGGTGAATTAGTGTTCCTTCAAAGTATCACATTGACTATTATTTAAGGTACTTGGAGATCGAGTCGATTCGGAAGTCCCTAGTGTTACAGTCCTCATTGTTGTATGTATGTGGTTGAATACGAAAAAGTAGTATACGTACAGATTAATATGTAAACTACCTTTCACACACCCTCTTGAAGCGCCCTGGCTATGGTACTCTTCGAAGTCCTTCTCAGCCATGACGATTAATGTGACGATCTTACCATAATGGTTGTTCTTGGTCTTTGGTCACCAGAGAAGAACATGCGAGTGACACTATGGCATAGCCTCTATTCGAGGAGGGGCCGGGAACTAAGGAGAAGCTGATGGTCTTTCACTGATGCGACTGTCTGGTTTGGCAGAGCCGTTTTCATTTTTAGACAACTAGAGTATACCCATTCCCCTGATTGTTCTAGCGACAGTGCGCGGAGTATGGGAGAGTATTATTATAATAATATAGCAACGAAGTTTGTACACAGTATACCTGCCACGCACATACAAGAGAATAGAGAGCGATGATGGAGAAGGGGGATGACAAGAAAGCGTTATGCCGTTTGCCGTCACGGCATACGAATCGGTTTTGCCCTAATAGTGCGTCCATAATATGTTTTATATTATAATACGAGTTATATCATATAAAACTATATTTCACACTTTTTCATGAATCAAATATGACTTAAAACAAAAACGGTAAACACGAAACCGGTTTTATTAAATTTCAAATTTTGGCAGTATTCACTTAAAATGCTACGAACGGAAGTGAATCGATTTCCGGCCAATTTCCGGTGTACATCGTTATTGGAATTCAATTATTCATTTCTTTTTCATTCAAATTTACGATTGAAATAATTTACAGATGCGTTTCAGAATTCCCGTATGTTTACAAATTCTATAGAATTTCAAAACAGAGAGGAAAAAAATATATGTATATATAAGCAAAATTTTTATTATTACTTATTAAACATTAAAGAAATATAAATACAATTATTATTTAACATCTCCCCCCATAGAGAAGAAAATTTCTGGGGAAAATCTGGGGAATTTTCTTTCAAGACCAATCCTTTCTTCATTCTCTTCAACATCATCTTGCTTTATGTGTGCTGGAATAAGTTTTGTAATGTGAAATAAATTTGACTCTGTTTTTTTATGTCCAGTATCGATTCTATATATCGATTTAGAAACTTTTTCAATAATTCGATAAGGTCCAATCTTTAGCTCATCTATTTTTTTCTGTTTAGTTTATTAATTTTTTCCAAGTAAATCATCCCCAACATTAGCTTCATAGTATTTTCTATTCTTATCGAAAAATATTTTGTTGTAGTTATGTGATTTTATTGTATTTTCTAAAGCTTTTGTCATATCTCTTATCCATTCAATTTCAGATATTTTTTTTCAATTCTTTCTGCCAAATATTAACATTCGTACAACACAAAAGAAAACTTAGGTCAAAACTAGTTACCGAGTGGACAGTTTGGTTATATTTTTCTACACACTCATAAGCTATCGTTGTCCAAGCTCTCTTATTTCCTTATCTTCATTAATTTTGCCTCGCATTTTGTTCACCAATGTTTGATTTAGTCTCTCATTTAGACCATTCGAGAATAGTGCATTTATTGCAGTGAATATCATAGATATGTGCTTTTCTTCTAAGAATTTCCTGAATTTTTTCGAGTTTTTACCTGGATATTGGTCAGTGAGAAGCATCTCGATGTTTTCAGTTTCTAATATCAGTAACTAGTTTAATAAAATCGTTTGTACTCTGAGTTTTCGATGTTAGGATAAATGCCTATCTAGTAAAGTGATCTACTAATAGATGAAGATACTTCTTTGTAGATATGGAGCGTCCAAAGCCTCCTATTGTATCTAAAGCGACTATTTTAAATGGTTTTTTAGCCGGACCCAGGTGTGACATCGATCGAATTTTTTTCTGTCCACTTGATTTATTTTTATTAATAATATTAATACAAACCTTACAGTTTTTACATATTTTTATGATATTTTTGGTCAAGTTACTCGCATTGTATAGTGGACCAATTGCTTTCTGCATCTGTTGAATTCTAATATGACACATATTCTCATGTATATTTCTTATATTTTTAATGCTGAATTCTTCAGACTTCAGAATTATTTTTTGTTTAGTTTCTAACTTTTTTTTAATATATATATTTTGTTTTCTTATCATTATGTTTTTATTCTTTTGTATCTCTTTATTTTTATTCTGATCCATTAAAATTTCCTCAGGATTAATTAAGTTTACAATCTCTAGTTGTTCATCTTTATTTTCATTTGATTCTAATACAGGGTTTCTACTAAGGCAATCTGCTTCTATATTATCTTTTCCCGGAGCGTAAATTATGTGATAGACATCACAACATGATTTTACTATAAACAGTACATCAGTCACCTAGATCTTCATATGTTCTTGATTTTAAATTTATGTTTTCTAGTGGCTTACGGTCAGAATAAACGTTAAATGATTTTCCTATTAGCCAGTATTGCCTGTATTGCACTGCTTCTTTAATAGACAAACACACTAAATATATGGCATTTTTCTTTTTTTATATAAGCGACCGGTTTTTCTTTCCCATGAGGTTGCATCTCTTTCAAAATGGCTCCAATTCCCTCTATAGAAGCATCTGTATAAATTTTAATGGTTAAATTTTTATCATAAATTTCCAAAACCGGTTGAGAGCACAGTATTCTTTTTATTTTTTCAAATGCCTCATGACATTTGTCAGACTAAATGAAATTTTTATTTTTCCTGAGTAAATTATGCATTGGATCTAGTATTATTGCACTTCTTGGAATGTATTCATGATAATAATTTATTTTCCCTAGAAACTGTGACTTGTTTCTGTGTTTTTGGGATGGGAAAGTTTTTTTTTAAATTAGATTATCTTTCAATGGTTTTATAGAATTATTTTGTATAATATGTCCCAGATATTTTACAGTATTTGAGGCAAATGTGCATTTCGTGAATTTCAATATAAAACCTTCTGTTTTAATTGCGTCTAACAGCTGTTTTAGATGATGAATATGTTGATCAAAAGATTTTGAAAATACTAGAATGTCATCTATATAATTTACAGCAAAATCTGTAAGTTTATAAGTATATTGCTTAATATCCTCTGAAATATAGCAGGAGGTGTTTTTAATCCAAATGGTAGACAAGTCAATTGGAAATATCCTTCCTGTGTAATAATAAATCCATTCTTTTTCCTGTCTTCTATTCTCAAGGGAATAGACAAAAACGCAGACTTAATATAAAGTGTTGTATAATACTTACAATTTCTTGCTTTTGTTATGTCATCTATTAATGGAAATGGTTCGGCCTCCGGTACTTCTATTTTATTCAGTTCTCTAAAATCTATACATAATCTGGATTTCTTGTTTTCCTCTTTTTTTTTAATGCCAAAGTGACAGGTGCAGCAAGTGGCTGTAGGATTCTTCTATAAGTTTATTATCCAATAACTTTGTTATTTGTTCCTCTATTTCATTTCTATCTTCTACAGTGCATCTGTAAGGTCTTTTACAACAATATTTGCCTACAAGTAATTCAATTCTAGCTTCATATCCATTGACAGTACCAACATCATATTTATTTTTTGCAAATACTGTGTTATATTCATCAATTAATTTATTTATTTGAGATTTTCTATTCTCATTTAAAATGATCTATCTTTATTTCAAAATCTTCTGCGTTTACATGTTCATTTTAATTAATCTTGTTTTGTTTTGTATCTATATTTTCCGTATTTTCTTCCTCTTCAGGATTCATTTTCATATTTTCATATAAGTATTGTTTTTTGGTTATTTTTAAGTCTTCGTTTTGTATCAGCTTGAAATTCTTTATCAAGTCTAATCCAATCAATAAATCATATTTAAAAAAAAATTCATCAATAATATACACTTGCACATTTTCCTCAATCTCAAATATTTTAATTTTTATAGTTGTCAAACCACTAGTCTTCTTGACACCATTAATTGTTACTAAATTCGCTTTATTCACACTGTTTCCTTTCCCTTTTAGTTTTAATAACTTAGAATTAATAAGAGAAACATTTGAACCTGAATCATAGAGTCCATATACTTGTAATATATTGTTAATTAGCAGTTTGACTTGTATTGATGGTGTCGCTATTAGTTTTTTGATTTATTTTATTTAATTCAGCTTCTATTACTGAGCTGTTAACAATTTAAATGTTTTTTTTTTCTTTTATTTCATCATTTTCTTTTATTTTAAAGCATGTAGATTCAGGGCGATAGCGAGTTCCTTTTTACAAATTCTACATGGGATTTTATCTTCATTTCGATTACTGCTTCTTGGATTTCCGTATTTCTTGTATATTGAACTATTCTTTTTAATTACCATATGTTCATATTTTCTCACCTTATTGAATAAGTCAACCGTATCTTTCAATGAATCTCTATCGTATCTTAGTAAATATAGATTCTGATAAACCAGCAGCAATAAAATCTATCAGTGTCCCTGGGTCAATTGAGTTTCTAATGTTAAGTAACAACTTTTCTTTCTTTAAAGCATTCTATTAATAATTCATTTTTATATTTTGTGCCTACGTATTAACTTTTATTAATGTAAGCAAAAATCACTGTCCATAATGGCACCTAGAAACAAGTCGATATTCGATATGCTACATTGTCAATTAATACATTATTATATGTTCTGTCGCCAGTCGCCATTCTAACATCGCACTGTAATATCATTTAAATATTGTAAATTATATTACAATACATATATCTATACTCAATTGCCTTTTATTACATCATCCACAAGACATTTAAGGCAAATTGGTGACCCCGACGTGATTCAGTCAGTTTATACGAAATTATAAGTGATTATAAAATAACCAGTGAAAATAGAACACCATCAGCCAGCACAGCATCCGAGTTAGCAACAGTCACAGTGTCATCAAGAATCCCTGAGTTTTGGTGCGATCAAGCTCGCTTATGGTTTGTGCAATGTGAAGCCATATTAACACCTCAAAAACTAAGCGACGAAGCGAAGTTCAACTTAGTCGTCACGAAGCTGGGAAAAGACGTAATACAACAAGTCAGCGACATTCTACTTCAGCAACCCCAAACGAAGAAATACGACACCCTAAAATCGAGATTATTAGCAGTGTACGAAGAATCAGAAAATCGTCAACTCCAAAAACTTTTGAGTGAAATCGACCTTGGCGATGAGAAACCATCTCAACTTTTGAGACGCATGCGAGATTTAGCCAGGGGGAAAATTCCCGACGAAACGCTGAGTATCATGTGGCAAGGTTATTTGCCAGCCGCAGTAAGCTCCGTCCTTGCCGTCACTGATGTAAAAGATTTGGAAAATTTGGCTACTATTGCAGACAAAATTATGGAAAATACAAGGCCTATTCAAATAGCGGAGGTTAGTAGTAAACCGTCGACGTCAGCTGATAACCTTTCCGTGTTGCCAGCACAAGTGGCTCAGTTATCTTTACAAGTGATGGAATTGCAGAACATTCAAAGATTTCAACACAAAAAACGAAATTATAATATTCATAATCGCTACCGATCAAAATCCCGTGGCCGTAATATGATACGACGTAAGTCACGGAGCGCCGATGATCTTTGCTACTATCATGCGCGATTTTGCCATAGAGCTAACAAATGTACAGAGCCGTGCGCATGGAATAAACAAAATACCCAGAACAAGGAAAACTAAATAAGGTGCAGTCAGTGGCGGATGTCTGCACCCTTTTACCATGCCACCGCCTTTGCGTGACCGACTTAAACAGTGGTCTACGTTTTTTGGTGGACACGGGAGCCAACGTTTCTGTTTTGCCAGCCGTTAAAAAACCCTACAGACACAGTGATAGTGACAGTTATAGACTTTATGCCGCGAATGAGAGTGAAATAGGAACATATGGAACTAAGCGCTTAGAGTTAAATTTAAAATTAAGAAGACCTCATGCTTGGAAATTTATACTCGCCGACATAAAACAGCCTATCCTTGGTGCCGATTTTTTAAATCACCACAAACTCTTAGTGGATGTAAATGGTCGAAAACTTATCGATTCTGTTACGAGTCTAAACGTTATTGGGTTTATGGTAAATTGCAAACAAGACACTATCAAAACAATACAGGTCACCAACCCGTACTACGATTTATTGTCAGCTTATCCCGATATAACAAAACCTATGTGTTACAAAAATGTGCCAAAACATAACGTTATGCACCACATCGAGACTACTGGACCCCCTGTCTTCGCCCGCGCTCGACCTCTTTCCGCCGACAAATATATGAGAGTTAAGAAAGAGTTTGAATTCATGCAAGAAGTAGGCATATGTCGACCTTCGAAGAGTTGTTGGGCCAGTCCACTTCACGTTGTTGCTAAAAAGAACGGTGAAATACGACCCTGCGGCGATTATAGCAGTCTTAATGCCATCGCCAAGCCAGATAGGTACCCGATTCCGCGTATTCATGACTTTACATACCCACTGGCTAGAAAGAAGATATTTTCCCGAATTGATTTACATCGTGCATACCACTTTATTCCGATGGCGCCGGGCGACATTGAAAAAACAGCAATAATAACTCCATTTGGCCTGTTCGAATTTCCACGAATGACTTTTGGCTTAAGGAACGTAGCCCAAACTTTTCAGCGCTTTATGAACCATGTTGTTTTTGAAGGTCTGGATTTTGTATCTAATTACATCGATGATAGCATTATTTTTTCAAACTCGGAATCGGAACATCGAATGCACTTAGAGACCGTTTTCAAACGTCTTAATCAATACGGCGTTACAATCAACTTAGCTAAGTGCGATTTTGGAAAAGCGAAAGTAGACTTTTTGGGATACCACGTATCTGAAGAAGGCATACGACCTTTGAGTAATAGAGTGAAGGTCATTACAGACTATCCCAAGCCAAAAACAGTATTACAATTGCGCCGCTTTATGGGAATGATTAACTTTTACAGAAGTCATTTACCTAAAGCCGCTAAATACCATGCAATTTTGAATGCATATTTACATAATACAAAACGTAACGATAGAACCCCAATCACATGGAGCAAAGACGCTGAAGAGGCATTTGAATTGTGTAAAAATAATTTAAAAGAGGCCGTTTTGCTGTCGCACCCTGTTTCCGGAGCACCTTTAGCTATTATGACTGACGCATCCAACACGTGCGCAGGCGCTGTTCTTCAACAAAAAATTGGCCAAAAATGGAAACCGCTATCCTTCTTTTCCTGCAAATTTAGCGAAGCTCAGCAACGTTATAGTGCTTACGACCGGGAGCTACTATCTATATAAATGGCTGTAAAACATTTTAAGTACATGATTGAAGGTCAACAAGTGACCGTATTTACGGATCATAAGCCGCTCGTGTACGCCTTACACAAAAAAGCTACGAGTGGCACCGATACACCTAGACGCCTACGGCACCTGGATTTCATAAGTCAGTTTTGTAAATCAATAGAGTACATTCAAGGCTCGCAAAATATCGTGGCGGATACCTTATCAAGAATCGAACACATAGACATGCCTTCGCCAATCGACTATACAGAAATATCCAAGGCTCAACAAAACTACGAAGAATTAAAATACTTGCTGAAATCAAAAAATTTAAATTTTAAAGCCTTCGTATATCCAAATTGCAATGAACCGATATATTGCGAAATATCAAAAGAGTGCGCGCGCCCTTACCTACCGAATGACTATCGTATTACAGCCTTTAAAGCGATTCACGGAATTAGTCACAGTGGCACGCGCGCCACTAGAAAAATGATAACAAATAGATATTTTTGGAAATCTATGAATTCGGACATTAACGAGTGGAATTAACGCCTGCGTTAATTGCCAAAAATCGAAAATTCAACGCCATACAATATCTCCACTCAGCTCTTTTCCATCTTGTAGCCGTTTTGAACATCTACACATGGACATTATCGGTCCATTAACGTATTGTCAAGGATATAGATACATACTGACTATGATAGACAGAGCGACTGGGTGGCCTGAGGTAAAATGTTTAAAGGACAACACCGCAGAAAGCGTCGCACGCGCATTATATACTCAATGGATTACGAGATTCGGTTGTCCCTCCAAAATTACCACAGACCAAGGACGCCAATTTGAATCAAATTTTTTCTGTAAATTGGCAAAATATATGGGTATATCAAAAATTCGCACTACAGCTTACCATCCACAAGCCGCTAAAGACAGCACTGATGTCACGTGGAAATACCGAAAATTGGGTAAAGGAGCTACCAACCGTTTTATTAGGCCTCAGAGCAAGCTTACGAGACGATACAGGCATTTCTGCCGCGGAAATGGTTTACGGCACTACTCTAAAATTACCAGGAGATTTTTTTGAGCCGTCAAAGCAAGCATCTCCGAATGACGAAACATTATTGCAAGATCTGCGTATGCATATTCGTAACCTCGCCGCCGTACCGAAGCGACCGCACAGACAAGGAAATATATTTCTACACCCAGCCTTATCATCATGTACGCATGTATTTGTACGCTGCGACCATGTCACGAAACCCCTAACAATCCCATATTTTGGGCCTCATAAAGTCATTGAGAGAGGAGATAAATATTTTAAAATTATGATCTCCGATAATATAAAAACAATTTCAATCGATCGATTAAAACCTGCATTTCTAATGCACAATAACTCAGAAATACAATACGCTCCATCAAATAAGCATAGCGGCAGCAGAGAGGGCCACGATAACAATAACAACCAGATGCGAACCCGATACGGGCAACTCGTCAAACCTACAGTGCGATTTATGTCTGCGTAAAAAACTTCTTATAATTATTCATACTTTCATCTGACGACAACTAATTCGCTATGATTTCGTGTAACATCAAGATGGGAAAACCACAAAGCAACGAAGAAATTATCATTGCCCAAAACGGGCAGGCAAATCAGGCGAACACAAGCCTACTGCATGAGATTACGCATGATAAATTAAACCTTATAGTCATGCTAATCATCACGACTGTCATCACTGTCACCTGTTTAATATGTTGGAGATACTGCAAACAAAAGTACACTAAGTACCTGAGAAGAGAAATCCAGGGGTTGCGCGCTAGCCGTAGAGATCGCGACCCGCCTCATCCACCTCACTCAGTGCCAACATACTCCGTGGCGTAAAAAGTGAACTCGTGTTGTGCAATTAATAAATATGAATAAATTAATGTGCTAAAAATAGTGAAGTTACAATATAACTGTTGTAATCGTAGGTATATTGTGTTTTTTTTTTTTTTTTTTTATAGAATAGGAAGGCGGACGAGCATATGGGCCACCTGATGGTAAGTGGTCACCAACGCTCTTAGACATTGGCATTGTAAGAAATGTCAACCATCGCTTACATATCCAAT
Source organism: Nymphalis io (assembly GCF_905147045.1). Classification (NCBI taxonomy): domain Eukaryota; kingdom Metazoa; phylum Arthropoda; class Insecta; order Lepidoptera; family Nymphalidae; genus Nymphalis; species Nymphalis io. Next base: position 7,800,748 of record NC_065911.1, read on the forward strand.
GCGCCACCAACCTTGGGAACTAAGATTTTATGTCCCTTGTGCCTGTAATTACACTGGCTCACTCACCCTTCAAACCGGAACACAACAATATCAAGTATTGCTGTTTTGCGGTAGAATATCTGATGAGTGGGTGGTACCTACCCAGACGAGCTTGCACAAAGCCCTACCACCAGTGAAAAAGTGTGTCGTGTATTGTATCTTTAAATTTAAGAATATACCCATTTATATATAATTTTTTTTTTTAATATTTTTAAGTGTTTATTATATTTAAATTATAGGACATTATATTTCTTGTTTACACGATATACATTAAAATTTACAAATTTTATTTTTGACGATTGAAAAATATTTTTGTTTTATATAAGTGTAGTAGGTAATTAAATTTTGCATTATATTTTGTTAATTTGTTTACTTTTATAATAATATGTCATAAAATCGACGTAAGCGCACGGAACTATATAGCTCCGTAAAAAAAAATTGTTTTAAAAATATAAGGACTGTGTTTTGAAATCATAAAACGTAGATATGTGTAAATAACAAAGACAGTGTGTGATCTATATAAAAACATTATTGTTTGAATAAGTTTAATACGCAAAAGGGTGAAACGATAATTATATAATATAGGTACTTTTACTGAGGGCAGTGACTTATTTTACGAGCAAAATAAGTTAAGAAAGTAGTGTATTAATAAAAATAAATGCTTTATAAAACGATTTTAAGAAACACCTAAAGTTCTAGTAATTTATTTTAAAACAAAGAAATACTTTAAAAAATATACAGTGAAGTGAGTAGATACAAAGAGAATAACTTTTTTTGTAGCGGGTGTTTAATAAAATCTCCAGGCGCAGATTATAATATTGTACATACAGTTCGCAATTTTTACTTGAACAATAACCATATCGTTGGTCCAACGGTGTGAACCATACTTCCACGCACAAGCGATACGGGTTCAAACCCAAGTTGTTGGTGACCTATTTCAATTTATTTATTTTTCTGTTAAGAAGTTGCTGTTATAGTCGTTACTAAGTAAGAATGATTCCACAGAAAAAAATAATAACAACAAGAAATAATACTTCTCCAGAATCTTACAATGTGACAAATCGGCAAAAAAGCAAACAGTCTGAAAAGTGGTCGCCTGCATCAGAACAACTTACTAAACAAGACGTTGAACAAATCATTCGTAATGAGTTTCAGGCCTTTAAAAATTTACTATTGGATGATATCACTAACATGTTAAACAAAATGATTCAAGAAAATCTTAAACCTATAAAAGAGCAAATATCTACTATTGAAAACTCGATGACTTTTTTGAGCGAAGAATACGAATCTACTAAAAAAATAATTGCAAGTTATGACGATAAAATTGCGGAAATGGAAAGAGAAAAAAATGCACTAAAAAATGTAACATCTGATTTGCAACAACGAATACATACTATGGAGCAGTATAATCGATCAAATAACATTGAAATACAAATGATTCCTGAGCATAAAAATGAAAATTTAATTAGTGCAGTAATGCAACTGAGTAAAGCAATATCATGTGATCTAAAGGAGTCTGATATACATCACTGTACTAGAGTTGCAAAATTGAACAACAGCGACAAAAGACCCAGATCTGTGATTGTAAAGCTATCCACACCACGAATGAGAGACACGATGCTAGCATGTGTCATCAATTACAATAAATCGCATCCTGACGATAAACTTAACACAAGTCACATAGGTATTGCAGCAGATAAGCAGCCAATATATGTTATGGAACACTTGACACCGGCTATTAAGTCTTTACATGCAGCAGCTCGAATAAAATCTAAAGAAAAAAAATACAGATTTGTGTGGGTTAGACAGGGCAAGGTATTTATGAGAAAGACAGAACATTCAGAATGTATTTATGTAAAAAATCATACTGTTTTGAATAATATCCAGTAAATTGCTTTGCTCTCTAAACTCATAGATCATTTTAGTGTTTCATGTTATAAAATTCAACGGTCTTAATATATACTACCAGAACGTCCGAGGTCTCCGTACTAAAACTCATGACTTCATCTGCAATTTATCGTGTACAAATTATGATGTTATTATATTAACAGAAACGTGGCTTAATAATAAAATAGAGAACCATGAAGTATTCGACAGCCGTTACACAGTATACAGAAGAGATCGTGATAGTTTACCTTTACATTGTAAAAAAGATGGTGGTGGAGTTTTAGTGGCGGTCTCAAATATACTGAAATCAATGCGACTCAGTTTTTGTGAAAGTCAGTGTGAAGATCTTTGGATAAATATTGAACGAGAAAATTGTCACGATGAGTGTAACTCAATTGCATTATGTGCAGTTTATTTGCCTCCTCCCGTCAGCCGTAATATGCTATCTAATTTTATCAATAATTTTAATAGTAGAATTGCAGAGAATAGACAAAATGTTATGCTCGTGGGTGATTTTAATTTAAGTAATATCAATTGGTTCGCTACTGATGATAATGTTATTTCTAATAGTTCCTTAGGAAATTTGCTAGTTGATTTTGCATCTCTCAATAATTTAGTTCAACATAATAACATTAGTAATAACAATAATAAAATATTAGACTTAATATTTAGTAATCATAATAACATAATAATTAGTAAGTCTATTTTGCCAATAGTGCCTCCAGATCACCACCATCCTCCCTTAGATATATTAGTTTCTTATTCATCAAGAACTTCTTTAAAAAGTAATGTTATTGGTGATAAGAAGAACTATTTTAAAGCTGACTACGTAAGTATAATTTCAGAATTAAATAATATCAATTGGTTAAGCGAATTTTGTAATTGTAAGTCAATAAACCTAATGATCGATAAATTTTATAAAATTTTGAACAAATTGATTGAAAAATATGTACCAAAAAAGAAACAAAAAGGTAAACAATATCCTCCATGGTTCACTAAGGAAATGATAAATTTATATAAAGAGAAACAAGTTTTTTTAAATAAATACAAAATATATAAAAACCCACTTGATGAAATTTCATTACGTCTTTTGAGCAAACGTTGTGCAGATTTATCGAAAATTTGCTACAATAATTACATTAAAATTGTTGAAGAAAATATTAGTAGAAATCCTAAATATTTTTGGTCATACCTTAAGGGCAAACAAGATAATAGTACCGCACTCCCAGGCATAATGACTTACAAACAAAAAGTAATGAAATCGGGATCAGAAATTTGTAACGAATTTGCCTTGTATTTTGCTTCTGTTTACACACAATCTCAAAGTTCATATACATTACCATCTTATAGTAATCAATGTAAACATGACTTTGGAGCGTTCACTAATTTTGTAATATCGCGAAGACAGATTTATCAATACTTAAAAAGACTTGATACAACTAAAGGGACAGGTTATGATAATATCCCTCCTATATTTATTTCTAAATGTGCATGGGTACTAAGTTTCCCTTTATATTTATTATACAACGAATCACTTCGCTCAGGTGTTTTTCCCGATAAGTGGAAAATAGCTAGGATCGTACCAGTATATAAGTCCAAGGGTAGTGAGTGCATTGAGAATTATAGACCGATTTCCAGACTTTCCACTTTTGCCAAAGTATTTGAAGCAATAGTTTACCCATATCTAGAATGTCATGTAAAGCAAATGAATAATAATAACCAGCATGGCTTTATAAAGGGTCGATCTACAACATCAAATCTTGTTTCGTACAGTGAATTCATTGTGCCAGCTATTGATAACCACAAGCAAGTTGACGCAATTTATACCGATTTAACCAAGGCTTTCGACAAAGTTTCGCACGATATTTTACTCTTAAAACTAAGCAAGTACGGATTCAATGGTAATATGCTTGAGTGGTTCAAATCATATTTATACAATAGACAACAATTTGTTGTCTTAAAAGGTTTTAGCTCGAGTCTATATAAAGCCTGCTCCGGGGTTCCTCAAGGGTCACACTTAGGACCTTGGCTCTTTAATATCTTCATTAATGATATTTGCGATACGGTACATTATAGTAGAGTATTTTTATTTGCGGACGATTTAAAATTAACAAAAGTAATAAACAACTTAGCTGACTCAGAGCTCTTACAGGTGGATATTAATGCTATATATAATTGGTGTAAAAATAATAAAATGGAATTAAACGTCAGTAAATGCAAGCATATAAAATTTACGCGAAAGCTCAATATAATCAAAACAATATATAGCATTGATAACATCAAGTTGGAGGAAGTTTTTGAAATAAGTGATTTGGGTGTCATTTTTGATGACAAGCTTACTTTTGTCCCGCACTTCAATAAAATAATTACGAAAAGTTCCAAAACGTTAGGATTTTTAATTAGAAATGGTAAACACTTCACGAATAACACGAAAAAAATAATCTATAACGCTTACGTGTGTAGTGTACTGGAGTACGGTAGTGTTGTGTGGAATCCTTGTTACAATGTACATCGTCTGCGTATAGAGAGAATACAGAAGCGATTTGTATATCATCTATCCAGAAACAAAAAAACCTCATACAATAAATCTAATAAGAATTACAGCAATCTCTTGAAAGACTTTAATATGGATAGTCTCTCTGTACGCAGGCAATTACTAGATCTCTCTTTCCTATTTAAGATAATTCGTAACGAGATCGACTGTACTTACTTACTTGAAAAGATATACTATCGTATTCCAAGGCGCAATGTTCGTAGTTTTCTGGGCACTTTTGATGTCAGAATATCAAAAACGAAATTAGGATGTAATGCACCAATGCCTAGATCATCACGGTTGTACAATGGTTTTTGTCAAGATCTAGATATTTTTAATGACTCTGCCATGATTTATCGTAAACGGGCGCTAGATTTGTTGAGAGATGCAAATAAATAATAAATAAATAAATAAATAATAAATAATGTTATCTTAATTTTATTTTGTATTAATTAGTATATTTTTAGTAATTTTTTTGTAACGTAAACTTTGCATGAATTTAATGAATTATTTAATTTTAATTTGTACCTATATCAATTTCAAACTATTTGTGTTATTAATTTTAATTTTATTAAGTGCATGTTTATTTTTTTATGATCTTTAATTTGTACCAATTTGGACTTTTTTTTTTTTTAATCTTTCTACTCATGTTGCTATAATTATGTATTAATGTATTTTTAAAACAAATATTGTAATTGTTGTGGCTACTTTAAAAAGCTTCACATGTTAGCTATTTTCACTAAATTGTTTTACATTTGTCATTAAAACATGTAGTAGCTACTAGTGGTCCTTAAAATAAATAAAAAAAAAAAAAAAATAAAAAAAAAAAATATGTTATTATTATTTAATTTTTTTTTTTAAAGGAAGGGAAGTGTTGTGCCTACGTATTAAGTTTTATTAATGTATGCAAAAATCACTGTCCATAATGGCACCTAAAAACAAGTCGATATTCGATATGCTACATTGTCAATTAATACATTATTATATGTTCTGTCGCCAGTCGCCATTCTAACATCGCACTGTAATATCGTCGTAACAATTAAATATTGTAAATTATATTACAAGATAAGAGTCCAATAAGAGTCGAGATGGCCTAGTGGTAAGAACGCGTGAATCTTAACCGATGATCGTGGGTTCAAACCCGGGCAAGCACCACTGAATTTTCATGTGCTTAATTTGTGTTTATAATTCATCTCGTGCTTAACGGTGAAGGAAAACATCGTGAGGAAACCTGCATGTGTCTAATTTCATTGAAATTCTGCCACATGTGTATTCTACCAACCCGCATTGGAGCAGCGTGGTGGAATAAGCTCCAAACCTTCCCCTCAAAAGGGAGAGGAGGCCTTAGCCCAGCAGTGGGACATTAACAGGCTGTTACTGTTATATTACAATACATATATCTATACTCAATTGCATTTCATTACATCATCCACAAGACATTTAAGGCAAAATTTAAATGATAATGCATACGTAATTTGGTTCCAACCTTTGTTTATAAACGATGCACATAATTTTTCCTTTCATATTGACCACTTGGAATCCATAGTCAGTTTTATCATCATAGAACTGTACCAGTCTATACCACTTCTATCCATAAATAATCTGAGTATTTCAATTTTTTTCTCATCATTTATCACATTAAAACGAAGGCATTCTGTTTCAAAAGTGGTATATGGTCATTCATTGGTTTGCATTTGAATTTTTATTTGTAAACTTTTCAATCACAAACCTCTCTGCAATATGTTTCAAATTATGTTTAGCTTCTTGAATACTTTCCAATTTTTCAAATAATTTTTCAAGTACGTCTGTTTCACTATGTTGTGCAGTCACAGTTTGTTTTTGATCCACCTCCTCCAGGTATTGGCCTTCAAATTGTAAATTACCAACTTCATCTACATAATTTTTTTTTAATTCTTCTGTCATTGCTATCCAAACCCTTCGTGTCTGATCTCAGACCATTTTTTACCTTTGTAAAGGTAGCCGTTTTAATTAGTTCCTTGTGATAACCAACAGATTGAAACTCATCTGAAATAGCCTATACTTTACCCTCATGCGTAGATATTGAGGTTATACCATAAATGTTCGTTTTTCCGTGGCTTGGTGGTAAAATTGCAAATTCAAACTTAAGTTTATCCATGTTTGATGTCTTTATTTAGATCATATAAACAAAAACGTCGTTTTATAAGCAAATTTTTTATCATTATTTTTAATATTATTTATTATATTAAGGATTAAAAATAAATAAACTTAAGGTTGCTTTGTACCCAGAAGAAACAACATTTAAAGTTTATTATTCCGTTTTTAACATAACCTAGCCTAGAGGCTATGTTAAAAATCCTATTTATGTATTTTACATAAACTGCACTGCACTAAAACATCGCATGTAAAGTTTACAAAACAGTACCTCGCCAGGAACTGAAAACTTTTTGCAATAGAGGCGTCAAGCTAGCTTGTTTTCTTATGTGGGTTAAGAAAAAAGGAAGTAAATATATCCTGTTTTTGTCACCGCACCTGAGACGTCACGTCGTCCCGGCGGACAGCTGATAAATGGCCTCACGGAAAAAATATCATTAGTTATACCCACCTGTCTCTGGTGTTTATGTGTAACAGACAGTCAATGTCGACCGTTAGTAATGTCATGTTTTAAACGTGTAAGTTTTGTGAAAAGAAATTGAGTTAAAAAGGTTTATGCCACGATTGTGTTTTTATGAAAGTAAGTTTTAAAAAGTTTTAAGTTAGTAAAAGCCACCAAGCTGCACTAATGCAGGTTAGTGGATAAGTGTGTGTCGTAGACTATCACCTGAAACAAGCTGGTTTCTTTACGATCCTTCAAGCAAGAGATAAATTATACAATATACAAATTAATCACAAGAAAATTCAGTAGTTCCTACTCGGGCTTAAGCTCACAATATTCGGTTATGCTTCAACCTTTCTAAGCACTCATGCATCTTGGTTCTAATAATATATAATAAAGTAGTAAATAGTAAAACTTATACATTTATTTATTTGTCAACACCAACATACAACCAACAAGATATAGGCTATTTTTTATGCTTAACATATGACACCCCCGCCCACTTCACGCAACTAACACGCAAGCGAAGCCGCGGGTGAAAACTATTATTCTATAAATTCATGTGCATTTAAAATTAAAAAAACGATATACAATATTTTGTAATTTTTATTCCAAAAATAAGGGATGTATTAGGCTCTAATATGTAGTTGTTGGTTGAGGAATAAACACAAGAAACAATATCAAATAAACGATCAGAATAATTAAGAACATTAAACTATTTATAATAAAAGTAAAATCTGACCATTTCTCAACGTAATCTGCTTCATCTGGAGATTTAACCGACGTTTCCATCCATTTTCCAAAAACGAGATGCTTAATAATAGGGTGGTTAAACACATGGTCATTAAAACTAATAATCCATGGGTGAGGTAAACATCTTTTACGTGTCAACGAACTTAATATTAATATTAAACAAATACTGCACACTGTGATGTATATTGAGGAATGAATGAAATATAATATTGATGGAGTGTCAGAGCCGTGATGAGGGATAATCTCGCTGATAGTTTTCAATAAGCAAAAATTGCAAAATAAGTTAAAAATAGATAAACCAAAACGAATATTGTTCTCAACATCTAAAACCATTGAAGTCATGGTCAGAATTGCAACCGTAATTGATGGAACGACGATCATAGCAGCACAACCAAGCGCCTGCCTTTCGACGACGAAATTCAAATAAATCTTCGTTTCTCCTGTAGCATTTTCACCAGTTTCATAATCAATAATGTCCCAGCCTGATCCGTATTCTGCTCCAAATGCTGATAAACCGCGAGTTGAGTTAAAAGTAAACTTCACTTTGTCTTTATTTTCATTTCTGATGTAAAAATTAAATGAACATCGTTGGATGTCATACGGCCAGTTATGTAATTTGGAGCTACATGTGGTTGTGTGGATGACACGAGGTACGCAGACAATTCGACCGGTACAGCTGATCTGACAGTTTGATGTATGGTATTTGAAGGTGCTCATTTTATCAACATCCTTCGTTTGATGTAAGTATGAAAACGGTGTCCATATAAATACAGAATGAGTAACAATATTGTCGATGCCACCAAAATCATCTGGATTCCACTTCAGTCTTGGATCGTTCCAAGAGAAAAACATCAAGCTATGTATAGTGAATAGCACTTCATCGCTATCAAAGAAGAAGTTTTTTAAAATGAATTGAATAGCTACGGTCGTTGAATTTTCGTTTGGTAATATATTTTCCTTATAATTGCACTTAAAATGTTCCGAAAGTCTTTCTTCCCAATCTGAAGTTGGAGATCTGTTGTCAATAACACATTCTAAGCTCACATATTTGACCAAAATTGTAAGTACGATTGTCGCTAGCAACATGACTGTTGTATGAACAAGAACTGATTTATTATTGAAAGAATTTGATATTGGTATACGCCCCATAGAGATAAAAGGCATTATGTTAATTAAAACGATGCCAGATGATCCTATGACGTCATGAAAGATTAATTATTTCAATTAATATTCGTTACCTTTAACGGGTCTATATAAATAAAGTATTCATAATTGCTTAGTTCCATACTATGCTTTTTGAATTTTCTTGCATCATGTTCATTAGATATTGTTCAAATAATAATAATAACTTGAATTTGTATAGCTCAGGTAATTCTGATTATTTCTGCTACTTTAGAACAGAATGGTTTATGCAGAGATGATGGTAAGAGACCCGATGGAGCAATATTAGTGCCATGGTCCTTGGGATGTGTCTTGTTTGGGATGCAACTTGCGTAGATAAGCTTTTTCATGATAATTCAAGTTTTCATACATCAAGAACTCTTCAAGTCATTAACTCGAAATCAATAATAAGAAAGTTAGTTAAAAACAATTAAAAAATTCCACGTGACGTCCAAAAACGTGAAAAATATTTACCAAAAGCCCGGTTACTTCATTAAAACACATCTTTCGCACGTATAGCATAACTGTCTTATTGAGGCTTTCTGTAACGAAAGTCAGGCTGATTCCACATCCCTGACGGGCTGGAGAGCGTGGCAGAATTACAGCCATCACAGGGTTTATGTACAGTGTTTTTCTTCATAGCCGAAAACGAAATGAATTATAAGCATAAACAAGCCGATGAAAGCTGTGTTTGTTTCACAATAATTGAAAAAAGTAAATAAATTTCCATCTTAAAGTATCATGATTGCCACCTCGGATATAGCCCATGTACAATACACCACAATGTTGTTACTCATTACTGTTTATATAAGAATATTATCATATTTATGTCTTAATTATAAAAGGCAAAGTAATTGCAATATAATATACTATGCACTGCTGCATCGCAAATATTTAGCGCAGTTTTTAAGACTAACAAAAGAATTTGCATGATTGAATGTAGACGCTCTAATTTAATTATAATCTAATAATAAAATCTACATTTCATAACAGATAAAAACAAACAAACAGTCCCAGATAAATGTAAGTCGTATACGACTTGCAACTATTGAACAGCATTGTATTAAAAATTCTAGATGTTAATGAAAAAAGAAAAATATATAAAATACCTTGTTATAATCAGAATTCTAAATTTATTTAGTACTAGTGTAATTGATGCGTTGAATTCAACAGTGAATTCTTCTAAGTAACTCATCAAATCTCGTGAAAGATAAATACACAGTCGGGAAAAGTGTTTGAAAGAAGTTTTGATAAAAAATATATATTTGCGTATTAAATTTATTAATTTTTTACTTTTTTGTAATATAATGTAATTATTATAATATTATATGTAGTTATAATTTACATTTATGTTATAAATGTAAAGTTTTATACTTTTTCATAAACAGCTAGTTTTATATAAAGGATTTTTAATTTTACGATATCAATTAATGATATTATTTTCATTTTATAAACTTTATATACTTGGTAATCAGAAGTCAAAGCTAAAATAATATTAAATTGTTTTATAGTGTTATCTGTGTTTTACATGGTAATTTTTTATTTAGGTAATTGCTTAAGATGTTGTGGTCGAGGTATATAAACTATAAATAAGATTAAATATATAATGAGAGTAATGATAATATAAACATTATTAATTATACAAGTAAAAACAGACCATCCCTCTAAAGCTGTTTCACCAACAGCTGATAAGTCTGATAATGTTTGGTATTTTAAAAACAATACAATTTTTAAACGACTTTTCAATACATAATTATTAACGGTTATGATCCACCGATGTGGTTGATTTCTCAAACCTCGTAATAGCCTTAAAATTAAACATAAGCCTATAGAGCAAGTAGAAATAAAAACCGATGATCGAATAAATAATAAAATCGTCGGAGAGTCCGAGCCATGATGAGGTAATATCTCTGAAATAATGTCTAATAATTGAAAATTACAAAGCAGGCTGAACGAAGCGAGAGCCAAACGAACGTTGTTCTTAACATCTAAGAGGAGTGAAGACATAGACAATACTGCCAAGATGATTGATGGAGCGATTACCATAGCTGCAATTCCATGTGCTTGCCTTTCAGTTATGAAATTCAGAGATAGCTTAATGTTCCCTGTAAGGTTGTTCACGATTTCATAATCGATAATATTCCACCCGTAAGCGTTGTATGATCCAGATACATATGCTCCACTCGTCGCGGATACAAAGGTTATGTTATCTTTTACGCCCTCTCTGATCCCAAGTTTAATTGAGCAATTCTGTTCATCAAATGGCCAGTTGTCCAATGTCGTCTTACAAAGAACAGTATAGGTGTCGCGAGGTATGCAAGTAACAATACCAGCACTTATAATACCACAACGTACGGGATAATAAAATGATTCATATTCATAGAAATCTTCCTTATGATACAAGAATGGTAGTGGTGTCCACATGTGAACTGAGTTCATTGTGATTCTATCTATTCCGTCGTAATCTTCTGGATTCCACATAAATCTTGAGTCATGCCATGTCATATACATCCAAGTGTCTATCGCAAAAAGCTCTTCATTGTCGTCAAAGTAAAAATTTTTTAAAATAATTGTTACACTGATTTGTGTTAAAGTTTTATCTGGTGGTACATGACTTTTATAATTACACAGAAGATCCTCATGAAGTTTATCTTCGAATTCATAATTTGGAGTTCTGTTATCAATGATACATTCCAAGGTCGCGTATTTGATAAGGTACGAAGTAATGATTGTAACTAGTAACATGGCTGTCGCATAAATGTTAACTGACAGAAAATCGAATGGGTAATAAAACACGCCCACAGAGATAAGGTAACAATACCAGACCAACATATTACTTATCTAAATGTTTGATCATGAATATTATAGAATTATTTAATGTGCAAGCTGCCTGTGCAACGCGGAGTTAATCTGGTCCCCGTGATTTTAAAAATCATAACGTCAAAAGTTTTGTGTATCATTTTTCTCGAGACATTTTCACGGATTTCGTGTCGTTTTTTCCTTTCATAAAAAAAATCCTAAATATAAACAGCCTTCATAAATGTTAATGCCAAAACCAAGGTGTCTGTGTCGTAAAATTTGAATTTTAGGCGTCGCATGCAGAATTACTTTGCCCAAAATTCGATGAGATTATCAGGTTTTTCTGCTATGGATAAATAAGCTTTACACATTTTCTTAAAAAGTCGATAATTGCTTTTTTTCTTATAAATACACTTTTTTTCTCTTGTACAAACAAATACATAATTAAAAGTAATAGCTTGTAAATGTCTCAATGGGTAGGGTGAGGCCTTTTTATTAACCATGTTTAGACCACGCTGCTCCAATGCGAATTGTTGGTTACACTTGGTCGCATCGTTGGAGTAGATTTTCATCCGTTGATCACAATGTTTTCATTCACCTCTGAACACGAGATAAATTTTAAACAAAAATTGCGCGCAAAAAAATGAACATACTAAAGTGCTATAAATACTATAGTTATATATCAGTATTACTATTTCGCTTCTACAACATTAGTATATAAGGAAACTGAAATATTTAATATTATACAACTTTACAAATATAGCATTTGCATAGGTAATGAGTCTGAGTCTGAGTGTGTTTACAAAAGAAAAGTAGTATATGTAGTATATCAGTTGTCTGGTTTCCATAACAAGCTCTGCTTAATTTGGGTTAAGAGGCCTTGTGTGAATAATGTCCCAGGATATTATTATTATTGGTTAAAAAATGTCTAAAATAGGATCAACGTTGGATTTCACTAAATTGTAATGTAAAACAATAACGCAAAACCATTGAAATAAACACAAATTAAATATAACTAGGTCCGGACTAATTATGGTAAAAAGAACAAAACGATACGATATCCCCAGTCATTTGAAAAGTTCTGATATATAATAAATATAAATTAAACTTATTTAAAAATATATTAGATAAAATTTTATTTTAATTTCTCCTAGTAGAATAAAGCAAAAAATGTAATAATCACTTGTGAACTATAATATTATGGCCTGTGCAGTTGGCTAGACTCATCTCTAGATTCTTGGGTCTATTATGGTGATCGTGGTTGAAATCAATCTTCTGACCGACATCATCATCATCATCTATAGATTAGTAGTTATTACTAATAATTATAGCTAATATATTTGGTTTGAACGTGCCAAGCAATGGTTGGCACGAATGACATCACTGTTCTTTTGGCATAAACTTTACATTTATGTCACCAATATAAAAAATATTTCGATAACCTCTTTTTCTGTCACTGGTTCACATGTGTGGAGAGGGTGTATGTTAAATATCTTATCTTTCAAGTAATCTTGTATTGCCAACTGAGTAAATAAAATATTAGGGATAATAAATTGAGATTTATAACTATATAAAAGTAATACATAACCTTTTCGTCCCGATTTAGCTCGGGTGAAATAAGCATTTTATACCGCGCTATTTTTTAAACAATGAGACATAAATATTGCTGGCCGATTTATTCGCCCGTACTGCATCGTACAAAATACAGCGTATTTTTCCGCGCGTTTATTTTAATATCTCGTAATATTTCTAATACTGGTTCTTATTGCAAAGGCTTAAAGGCAATATTTATAAAACGATTAAAATTAGTATGATATATAGTTTCATTCTGATTTTGACTATATCATTTTATAATGTTAAGTAAATTTGAATAAGAAAATTTCTGCCATTTGCCGCTATCGACATAGTCCTCACAATAGCGAATGAAAATACACTTAACCAAACACATATAATAAGCCGAGATGGCCCTGTGGTAAGAACGCGTGAATCTTAACCGATGATCGTGGGTTCAAACCCGGGCAAGCACCACTGAATTTTCATGTGCTTAATTAAAATTATGATTCATCTCGTGCTTTACGGTGAAGGAAAACATCGTGAGGAAACCTGCATGTGTCTAATTTCACTGAAATTCTGCCACATGTGAATTCTACCCACCCGCATTGGAGCAGCGTGGTGGAATAAGCTCCAAACCTTCTCCTCAAAAAGAGGAGAGGAGGCCTTTAGCCCAGCAGTGGGACATTCACAGGCTGTTACGGACGGATTACGGAAACACATATATACCTTATATATGTGTTTGGTTAAGTGTTGCGTGTTTGGGTGAGTGACGACGTGATTAGAAATTGCACTCATACGGATGATCCAGATCCATCCAAAATATCAGATATTCTTGTTCTGAGAGAGCATGTCTTTGTTTGTCAATACACAAAGACTTCATCTTATATACCCAGTTGTATATTGTTGTGGACTCACCTCGAACACAAAGCGACAATAGCGACAAAGCGGTGTTGCTCTATTCTATATAGCTTTGGTTGTTTCTAAAAGCTTTATATTGCATTTATATGATAAAAATACATAGTAATTGGTAAAATATTTTAATAATATAGCTATGACATTAATTCTTTAAAAAATTTAGTATTTATTTTGTTTTTCTCTGTTCAATTTTTCTTTGTTATTACTGATTCAGGAATCGTGAAAAAAGCTAATATGTGTGGCATCAACACACAGATGGCACATACACAATATCAACAATATGAATGGACCAGATACCGCAAGAGAACGCATTTGGTTTTGCACAAGTGTGTGCGCAAACACAGGTTCACTCTCTATTCCCTAACTCTCATAATCCGATGGGACGGCAATCCGACACGACCGGAAAGAGTTCAGGCGCAGGACCAACGGCTTTACGTGCTTTCCGAGGCACGGGAGTGTACACACTTCCAACTTCCAGACTCCGGGCTGCTACTGAGAATTTTCTGACAGAAAAACCCAATAAGTTTTTTATTGGCCCGACCTGGGAATTGAACCCAGGACCTCCGGGTCTGCGGCCTTATATCAAGCCACTAGACCAACGAGGCAGTTAATTATATAATAGGTATGAAGCATGATATATACCCTTAGGAATACGTGTATAATATAGTATTAATAAAAGCAAAGATAAATTCAATTAGGTATCATTTTCTCTCCTGTTTCTTAACCGTTTCTTTTTTTCTTTGGCAGCTATTGATGAATTTTAGTGTTACAATAAAAACAATTAAGAATAGCCAAAAACATTTACGAAACACAAATGAAATATATGCTTTCCTCAAATTTACTTCCACTAGTTTTGTTATATGTATACATATGTTTAGAGTAAAATATTCCCTCTAAGTTTCTTTCGGCGGTCTGTTTCCGGAATTTCTTTCCAAATTGGTTTTTGATAATCAATAAGCATCTGTATAACATATTTATTTTGACGTTATTTAAAAAACAACAACGAATCGCCGGTAGAAACTATACTAATCTAAAAGCATTAAACATATAATAGTTTTAAGGATTTCGATATTTATATGCAGTTATGTATATATTATTTAACGTAGCTCGCGACCCCATATTTAATTTTCCTATAGATCTCGTATTGTCGAATTACTTTCGCAAGAATCATCTGATAACGTATAACTTCGTCCTTAATATTTGTCGAAATTATTAAGGACGAAGTTACATGAACGATGACATATTTATTCGATTGTTATCAATGGTACGGATCCCTTAACTTCAATAAAAGGTTTACGCTTTGCACTTTGCCCAGGATTTTCTGTAACACGCCTGAAGCAAAAATAAATCAATTTCATACATCGCAACAAAGAGCGTGACTTGTCTCCAAAAAAAAGGTTAAAAGTAGGGATAAATATTGTAGTTTTAATACCTGACGGTTACATGACAAAAATGAATACATATGTTATCGTCAAAAAAATCTTGAGCCTGGAAACTTTAATAGGTTTTTATTATTTTATATTGGGGCTCAATGTTTCCAGGACGGTAGCGATCAACTCAAAAACCATATATCTCCTATTCAATATCTCCTGCGTAGTTGGCTAATCTCTCTTGAGATTGGCCGCCGTGGCCGAAATCGGTCTGGAGGACATTATTATTATTATAATTAATTTAAAGTTACGAGAACTATATTATATTGAAGGCTATATTCGAAATAAGTCGCCTCTAAAATAGCTCTGGATGGCTAGAATGGAGGTTCAAAGTCATACGGAACCCTCTTAACGACGCAAGTAATTGTGGAACAGAAACGATTACAGCGGTATCTCAGAAGAATTTAATAATGGTAAGGTTTTTAATTGTCAACGTTGTACCGTGTGAGATGTTAGATTAGAACTGTTGCACACTACCGTATCGGAAGTTATGGGTTGATTAAAATACTTTTAGCTCTGCCAATAAATATTATCTTTAATTAAAATCTTATCTGTGATTATAACGATCTACATTATTCGATAAAAATGATAATAAGAGTATGTAATAGTGTTCTTGTTGGTGATGTTTTTTTTTTAAACATTAATGTTGAGCCATATCCATAATTCAGTCTTCAGTCAATAATTTAATCGTTGCCACCGCGATTGCTGCTGAGCTAAGTTTATTCGATATTTAAAACAATATCAGTTTTTAGGGTCCGTTCACACAGACCGGCTCGGAGAGGAGAGCAGATTTTTATCACGTTGGAAACAGTGTTTTGAGTGATTGTAGTAAAGTTTATTTTTGCATTTGCACCTTTTTTGTCATTAAAAATGCCTGAACGCGCTTCGTGTGAAGTAATAAAAGGAGCCGACCGGCTCCGCTTGCGTGCTCTTTCTCGCTCGCACCCGCTTTCAGATCTCTTCCAGCCGGTCGATGTGAAATAGTTGGCGGCTCCGCTCCGGCCAATTCCAAGCGTATACGACCCGGTCTGTGTGAAAAGAAAAAAGCAGGCCGATGCTCTCCGAGCCGGTCTGTGTGAACGGACCCTTATACGTCGTGTGATGCACATTGGAGAGACCTATGTCCAGCAGTCAACGAAGGGTTGAAGATGATTTAGTATTTTATACATTAAGATATGATATAATATATATGTATCGATTATATTTACATTGTTCACATGATTATATATATTATATCATATATTATCTAATATATATATTAATTGACATATATTTATAAAAAAATAAAATTAAGTGTCATAAGCAAAATACTCAATCTTGTCTTGGTTACGTAAACGATGAATAAAATCATTTATATAAACGAATTTCTATAAATGGTCCAGGAAAACATCTACTAGTGGTAGGGCTTTGTGCAAGCTCGTCTGGGTAGGTACCACCCACTTATCAAATATTTTACCGAAAAACAGCAGTATTGTTATGTTCCGATTAGAAGGGCGAGTGATCCAGTGTAATTACAGGCACAAGGGACATAACATCTTAGTTCCCAAAGTTGGTGGCGTATTGGCGATGTAAGCGATGGTTAACGTTTCATATATTGCCAATTTCTATGGGCGTTGGTGATCACTTACCATCAGGTGGACCATTTGGTCGTCGAATTATCTATAATATAAAGAAAGTCCCAGTACGATTCCTAGATTTACATAGGGAGTTTCATTCCATCTCGAGCGCATAGAATGAAAAGTTGTGATTGGGTTAAGCAATTCGCAGCTAGACTACTTTTTAGAAGTATTTATATTATTTTAATTATAAAATTAAGGGATAATAAATAAATTAATAAATGCCTCACTTATGATCGCCATCAACCCTATTCAAACTCGATAAAAATAAAATAGCGAGGGCATATATTTCAATTAAAAAGTTTGGACCAAATCCGACTACGTGTCCCGAACAATCTAAAACTCGACTCGTGATGACATTTTTTAGGATTTCATTGAGAATTTATGCATTAGTAATATTTTGTACTTAGTGTTTAATACAACGAACATGAGTTAAATGTGCGTTAATAAGTGAGTGAAATAGTTTAAGTATTATATAATAAAATAATAATTAAAGTTGATTACCGTGTGGTACAGAATACATGGCTCTATAAATTATTTAAAAAAAATTGTAAAATTGAAGTCGAGAGAAGTGCATGCGCAACTTTTTGTTATGTATACATAAGGATGTAAGTTTAATGTATAATTTTATAAAACTTGCAAAACCCGACATATTGTCTTGTATTTTTATAAATTCAGTTATCATGAAGATCTGTTGAGCGGTGCTTGAGTTAAAGTCAAGCTTCATCTAGTAACAAGACAGAAAGCATAAAAACGTTATCCATGAAACGTACATATACGCGTCAACTAAACTAACTAGCTATTATTATAAAACTAATAAAATAGCTATCATCGTTAGTTTTCCATTAATAATTTAAATTTGCTCGTCTCTTCCAAAGGCTTAATCCGCATTTTCTATATGAATGAAAAAATAACTTCTAATTAATTAATTGTAAGTGCTCACAGCCACTGGAAAAAGTAAGATTACTTTATCTAAGAAAGAAATAACGCCTTTGAACTCTTTGTGAATAATCAAGTATGCTTAATAAAAGACTAAGCTAATTGATTCATGTACTATTTTTTCGTGAAGTAACTGTTTTAATATGTTTTTTTACAAATTACCTGACTAGGATGACTTTATTATATATTGATACCAGATAGTAGAAAGTTACTGGTGGTAGGGCTTTGCGCAAGCTCGTCTGGGTAGGTACCATCCACTCATCAGATATTCTATCGCAAAACAGCATTACTTGGTATTGTTGTGTTCCGGCTTGAAGGGTGAGTGAGCCAGTGTAATTACAGGCACAAAGGATATAAAATCTTAGGTCCCAAGGTTGGCGGCGCATTGACTATGTAAGCGATGGTTAACATTTCTTACAATGCCAATATCTGGGCGTTGGTGACCACTTAACATTAGGTTTTATTATTATTAGGCCCATATGCGCGTCCGTCTTCCTATTCTATAAAAAAAATTCCATTCTTGATTTGATTTATTACACAGATAATAAATATTGTATCTGTATTATATCTATCTATCGATAAGCGTATTATGTTCTGGCAATACCAGTGAATATCGCTAAATCAGTTTGGAGACGTTTATGCGTTTGTAGTATTACAGCTTTCATACTTCTTTTAATATTTCATTTTCTTTATTTTTCTCTACTTTTTCTTTATTTCTCCATTTCTCTACATTTTTAGTATAAAATTTGTCCTCATACGTCAATAAAGCATACATTGTGACATTTTTTAGTTACAGTTATAAACACAAATCTAATTTTTCAATATTTTAATTTTTATTAAAATATTGTATTTATTTTACCTATTCTAATCGGTTTATACAATAAATTACAGTTATCGAATCGGCATTCATTGTTTCGACATTTATTGTCTATGCTGTTTGAGAGATTTTTTTTCTTTATTTAATTTAGGGAATTTTGTCCTACACAGGCACTCAGTCCCATTGTCCCTTCTATAATTTGTAACATCACTTATTATTTATTGCTATAAGATAAAATTTCAAGAGCATCTTAGCAGATTCTGATAAAGGATCTGATAGAATGCTCTGAACTAATCCAAGATCGAACAAACATACTTTTAAATTATTTAATAGTAACTTCCTCTGATTCTGTGTCTTGACACATTCCATCAACAAGTGATTTAGATCTTCAGTACGACCACATCTATCACAATTAGGAGAATCAATTTTTTTCATAAGGAAACCAACACTTTTTCATGGGATATGCCCAGATCTCAGACGATGAGCTGTAATAATATATTACCTCTTTATTTTATATCTGTTAAACCAAGGTATGTAAGGAGGCTCACTTTGAATTGTTCGATACCAAATTCCCTTATTTTTAGATATTTCATCGATATACTCTTTCCAATTACCATAAATCTCTTTTTTGTACTTAATTTAATTAAATCTGGTTGTATGTTAATTACCCTTCCTGATAAAATTGCTTCTTTTGCTAAACGGTCAACCTCCTCATTACCATTGATGCATATATGAGACGGAATCCACTGTAAAATTACATTAACATTATTACACTGAAATTGGTGCAATTTGCTTAATATTTTCTATGCTATGGGTAATCCTCTTCGCCCTAAAACACATCGATTGAGGTGGAGTAATGCACTTAAACTGTCTGTTAATAAAACAAAAATTTGTAAGCCCAGACTGAATATATGATAGTGCTTTCGAAATAGCCAGCAATTCTATTGACATTGTGGACAAAAGATTAGTGTTTATTCTGATTTTTTCTTTAAAATTTCTTATTGGAACATGGAACGCGGCACCAGAACCATCGTTACTTTGAGATCCGTCTGTATATATTCTACTGTTTGAGAGATGGCAGCACTACATTGTTCGCCGTTCGGTCGTCCTTTTGATCATTGAGCGGGTGCCGGTCGCTTACCAACGCCTGTTTTAAACGATTAAATATATTCCTTTTTGTAAGTATATTCATGGAATATAGTGGATTATTGGCATTGAATATAGTGTTTGTACATTTCGTATATTGGTTTTTATATTCGTTTCAGATTATATACAAAATTATACTAATGAAGGGTTACCTACGTCATCTACTTTCTAAAACTTATTTGAGAGGTTCGGGTTACCAAACCGTAAGTAAAACACATTGTATTCGTTTAGTCGAGACATATTATTTGTTATTTGAGTAGTATTTAATCGATTCTTCGTTTAATTACAATCTTTGTATCAAAACCGTGCCACATGCAATATAAGTCATATATTGACTTATTTCTATATAGTTAAACACTCCTGAGGTAAGTTGATGCATAAATTACATTCAATAATATCCCACGTGGTTCAGTATTTATTTTTATCAACTTCTTCATATTTTATTCAAAAACTGAACATAGACTTAATCAATGTACTAGGTGACCTGGGTCGAATCGTAATATGATTCGAATTGTTTAAAAGCCTCGTTTCATTAATTTAAATGTAGTTCTTGCTTTCTAATTCAGTTCGGTGTACTCAACCGAGGAATTGTTGCTGATTTGGAGCTGTTGGAGTTTTGTGGAGGAGAGGCTGCTTGTCCAGTGGCCTGCTGTTGCTGCTATTTGCTGCTTCGCATTGCTTTTATTTATTTGCTCACTCATTGTGACACTGCGTACAGGGTTTGCACTATCCTGCTTATCTATTTACATCTATCACTTAATTTTAACCGATGCCAACTCAGCTATAGCTAACTCACTTATATTATTTTATTTTATTAATGTAAACTTAATTGACTAGATACTGTCAACGGCCCAGCCCCTGATTTTTATGTTGTAAATTTTATCATTAAAATTTTATAATCTTTATGACAAGTTTAATTAATCTAGCGGTCTTGGTGGAACGAACAACCTTACACAAGAGCACCCCGTGACAATACATGAAAATTCAGTGTCTTATGACTGATTTCGAGCCATTTTTATATAGGTAAAACATAAATAAAAAAATTATTAACATTGACACAAAACATTCAGTGGCCCCGCACTAGGCAAGCCTGTTTTGCGGATACCAATACAATGCGGTAAACAATAGCTCGGGCGATATACAATCCCATAAAGAATTAATAATAATATTTCTTTATACAAAATGCAGTAACATTTTTAACAAAGAAATATTATTATTATTTCTATTTAACTTTTAAAGTTTCTCTTCTTTCGAAGGGTTTAAGCCTAAAACGCGGGCTGCAGCCAAGCGTTAAGGAGTGTTGCTTATATTAAAAACGTTGATGATAAAGTGGATGATGATATAAACTTTTGGGTGATATGGAAGGTGTTAAGGATTATGGCTTTTTGAAGTATATGGAGGACATATGTTGGCATTTGTAAGGCGTTCAGATTTTGTGTCAAGGATTTTGGCACGATACCTGTGGATGATAGGACTATTGGGACTATATGTACTGTTTGTGCTTTCCATTGCGTTTTAATTTCTATGGCGAGATCTTGATATTTACTTAGCTTTTCAGATACTGTGGTTTGTATGTTATGTGAATTAGGAACGGCTATATCGATAAGATAAACGATTTTATTGATTTTATCATGAACGGTAATATCTGGTCTATTATAACAGATAGTTTTGTCAGTTATTATTGTTCTATCCCAGTAGATTTTGTGGTTTCTATTGTCTAATACACTTTCCGGTTTATATTTGTAATATGGATTCATTTCTGTTATAAGTTTATATTTGTATGTGTATGATTGCAGCCACTTGATCATGGCGATGCTTATAATCGGTCTGTGCGAGAGATTTGAAAGCCCCCGTTATGTGCTGAATAGTTTCAGAAGCTGCGTTACAGTGTCTACATAAGTCAGTAGGTTGATTATTATCCTTCATTATGTACTTCCTATAGTTACGAGTTGCTATTATTTGGTCTTGAATGGCGAGCATAAAAGCTTCGGTTTCAGGGAACAGTTCACCTCGTTTGAGCCATTCGTTCGACTTCTCTTTATCGACGTGGGGTTAGTTCAAATAGGCTCGGTGCCTCCCACGCAGTGTTATTTCAGCCCACGCCAACATTTGTTGTTGTGTACTTATGATAATATAAATATATGTGTACTTATGATAATATAACTTATGATAATATAGATATAAAAATATGTAAGTTCGTTTACTTGAGTGTTTTTGTCATGTAGGTTTAATGGTGTAAGCTTTTTGTCTATTTCTGTTGCGTGTCTATGTAGAGGTGAGTGTTCGGATTCATCATGGAAGTATGCTCTGAGTGACAGTATCTGCTTATTGTGTAAATTATGTATGTCTATTAATCCCCTTCCTCCTTCTTTGCGTGGTAGTGAGAGCCTTTGAATACAAGATTTTGGATGATGTTTATATATTTAGTGAAGTGAGTGTTTATAGTTCGCTGTAATTTTTTTATGTCACTTTTTGACCATTGTATTATTCCGAAAGAGTACGTAAATAAGGGTATGGCAAATGTGTTAATAGCTTTTATTGTGTTTTTAGAGTTAAGGTGTGTCTTTAATATGAGATTTAATCGGTGCGAGAATTTTGTAAGCAGTTTTTGTTTTGTCGTAGTTTGTAGTATTTGCCTAGATTGTTTAAAACCAAGGTCTTTATATGTGCTCTGGTCGCCCATTGGTTCAATTTGTTCACCAGTTTCGAGTGTGTAGCTAATATTAAGGATTTTTCCTTTCGAGATTGACAGAATTTTGCACTTGTCGACTCCGAATTTCATATGAATATCTTTTGAGAACTGTTCCATAATGCTTGCTAACTCAAGCAGTGTGTTTTTGTCAGTGGAGTAAAGTTTTATATCGTCCATGTACATGAGGTGTGACAAGTTTTTTTTTTTTTTTTCAGCCTTTTGCCGTCCACTGCTGGACGAAAGCCTCCCCCATAGAACGCCAACCATCCCGATCTTGGGCAGTCCGCATCCATCCCGAACCTGCCACCTTTTTTAAATCGTCGGCCCATCTTGTCACAGGGCGTCCTATACTACGTTTGCCTAAGCGTGGTCTCCACTCCAACACGTGTCGGCTCCATCGGCCATCAATGCGCCTGGAGACATGACCAGCCCACTTCCACTTCAGCGAGCTAATTCTAAGCGCGATGTCGGTGACTTTAGTTCTCTGGCGAATGTCCTCATTTCGGATTCTATCTGCTAGAGAAACCCCAAGCATCGCGCGTTCCATTGCTCGCTGAGCGACCCTAAATTGGTGGACCAGTCCTACGGTAAGTGTCCACGTTTCGGCACCGTAAGTCATTACAGGTAGGACGCACTGATTAAAGACCCTGGTCTTAAGCGAGTGTGGGATCGACGATTCAAAAATATGACGTAACCTCCCGAATGCCGCCCAGCCCAAACGTATTCTTCTTTTAGCCTCCTTCTCAAAGTTGTGCCGGCCAAGTTATATAGTTTGGCCCAGGTAGATATATTCCTGCAAAACTTCAAGTGGAGAGCCATTTACGACCACTGGTCTCGGGGATACATGACGGTTTGCCATAATTTTGGTCTTTTCAATGTTCATCCCGAGACCTACTTGTCTTGAAGAATCGCTCAAGCTGTTTAGCATCTCTTCCAAATCCTGCAAAATCTCCGCCATGATGACAATGTCGTCGGCAAATCGCAGATGTGTAATGTGTTGGCCATTTATATTAATGCCGCGTCCGTTACAATCGAGCGTCTTGAAGA
Source organism: Nymphalis io (assembly GCF_905147045.1). NCBI lineage: Eukaryota > Metazoa > Arthropoda > Insecta > Lepidoptera > Nymphalidae > Nymphalis > Nymphalis io. Next base: position 7,824,651 of record NC_065911.1, read on the forward strand.
CGTCCTCCAATGCATTGGTAAAGAGTATCGGTGATATTACATCTCCCTGTCTTACCCCGCGATGCAATTGGATTGGTCTTGTGCTCTGATCTTGTATATTGTGTAAGTTATATTGGGTGTTATTACCGTAAAGTGTGAATCCTGTATTGGCTTTATTTAACAAGAGTGAAAGAGGATTTAAGGCCAAGCAAAACCAGAGGGGGCTCAGAGCATCTCCTTGAAAAATTCCTCGTTGGATACGGATTGGTTCAGTAGTTAAAGATTTCATGGACGATTGTTTTATTTTTAATACAGTTTGCCAGTTTTGCATCGAATTTTGTAGAAATGATATGAGGGTTGGGTTTATTTTATACAATTTTAAGACATACAATAACCAGCTATGCGGGACTGAATCAACTTTTGATTTCAACGTGACTGCTTTTTGATAATCAATAAACATAGTATGGATATCTGTTTTTGATTTTACCGCACTACTTAAAATGAAAAGTAAGCTACTCCTTACAACCTTGGCTATTTTTTCTACACCCCTTTTACTGTTCGGCTAATATATTATGTTTAGTTAAATGTTTGTATATTTATAATTTTATATATGGTTTGTAAACAAGTTATTGGTCGGTATTTATCTGGATTTGTGTTATCATGTTTATCTTTAGGTACTAAGTATGTGATTCCATGTGTTATATATTTCGGTAGTAAATGTGGTGACAGAATGAATGTGTTTAAGTACTTATGTATGTATGAGTGTATGATACTACTTGTACCTATAGTTGTGAATATTGTCTGAGCCTGGGGATTTCCAATTATGCATTCGTTTGATGACATCTATAAATGTTTTTATTAGTTTGAATTTGAACTCCACCTCTGGAATATGTGTAGTTATTTCGTTAACCCAGTCTGCATGTTCATTATGTTCTATGGGGTTTTCCCATGTCTTAGCCCAGAATTGTCGAAATATTTCAGGGGGAGGTATTTCTAGATTTCGCTCATTATCTTTGCAATTAGATAATAAATTTCTATAGAAGATTTTTTCATTGTTAGCAAATGTTTTTTTTTTCTATTTTACGGGCAGTATACGTCAAATATCTCTTAAGTCTACTAGCTGCTGCATTAAGTTTCTGTTTTAAGGTATCTAAGAAGTGTTCTATATGCGTGTTTGTATTTTCATATTGTGCGTGTGATTGATATTATTGATATTATTGTGTCTTTATGAGTTCTACTGCAGCTACTACTTTTCGGTTTCTATTTCCTCTAATAAATTGTGTTAACCTGCCTATATTGACTCGTAATTTCCTTATTTTATTTTCTAATCTTCTTTGCTAGCTAGGTTTTCTGTATGATTTGTTTTGATGGTTGTTTTGTGTTGAGAATATCATTCTTGCCCCATTACATTTAGCTGCTGTCCATGGGGCACAGTAAATTATTGTCTGTAGAGTGATAAAATCAGTATCAGTGTTTATAAATTTTGTCAGTATCATCGTATATTTCATCATCATCATCATTTTGTCAGTATCATCGTATATTTCATATCATCATATATTTCATTATTAATGAAAACTTTTTAGAAGTCTTTTGTTTAAGAATGTATGGTCTGCTAGTTGGTTCAGTATCACGAAAATGTTCTAGAGCATGTACGAATGTGTTCTCTATTTCAGTGTTTACTTCTAAGGTAGTATTAAGCATTGATTGCGTGTTGTTGAGGTGCTCCATATCATGATCGTGGGTGATACTTTCTATGTTTTGTTCATCGATAGGGGTTGATATCACGGAATCAGTGCATATAACTGTAGTGTTTTGCATTTTCCTAGCTTGTGAGTTTGTTTCTGAATTAGATTTGAATGCATCGTAGTGAGTTATATTACTTTGTTCTGTTGTTTGTAAATGTTCATTATCTGTGTCTTCAGTTAGTGTGTGTGTATAATGTAATTCATCTGCTACTTGTTATTTAATCAGTGTTAATCTATCTTGTTTTATATATATATATATTTTAATTCATTTATTTTAAAGAGGGTTTTTTCTTTAAGAAAATGCCACCCTCATAGTGCTTACAGAACATTAAACTTTTCACATTGCTTAATTACATCATTCATGTCATAGCGTTTACATCATTCTTAATAAGATCATTCACTAGCTTGTACAAAACTTTCACTGGTTCTGATGTAGGGTCAGCGAGGACACTGTTACATGCCCCCACCTCTCCGCAATAATTAATTAAACGTAAAAAATATATTCTATCAGCTTCGTTTCGAGCACACTCCATTATTACATGATACGTGTCTTCTATGATATTACATATACTGCAATTAGGTGAGGGTGTTTTACCCATAAGGAAACCAAAGTTATTTAATGGAATGTGCCCGGAACGAAGTCGAAGAGCTGTAACAATTGAAGACCTGGTCATATTGGCACCATCAAACCAAAGACTTTTCCGTAGGCCAGGCTGCATTGTTCTGTACCAGACCCCCTTAGTATGCGATCGCTCATCAAAATACTCTCTCTAAAATTTGTACAATCTTTGTTTAGCCAAATATAATAATTCCGAATGATATGGTAGGCAATGGTAGAAGATACCATTTCGTGCTGCATCTTTTGCTAGTATATCAACCTTTTCATTATTTTCTATGCCAATATGAGCAGGTATCCACTGTAATATCACTTTTTTATTTTGACGAGAGAAACTTAGAATAGATTTCAAGATGGTATAGGCTATCGGAATTCCTCGAAAGGTCGAGGTAGATCGAGCCACATGCTGGAGAGCAGTTTTAGAATCTGACAGGATTACAAATCTATCACATTCTATAGAACTGATATATGATAAAGCCTCCACAATGCCTAATAGCTCTGCACGCATTACTGATATCTTAGTATCTACTCTAAGTTGACAACTAGTATTAGCTTGGGGGTCATAAAAAGCAACACCAATATCAGACTTATCTTTCGAAGCATCTGTAAACACTTGATAAAATGAAGAATATATTTCTGTAATTGCCCGTTCAGATAATAATTTTAAAACTGCTTTATTATAATTACTTTTACTGTTGTCAATTGTGGCTAAAGAGCATTTAATGTGAGAGGATAAATCCACATTGCTAACCCACGTGTCTAGACTGAACATTTCTAACTTATCGCTTTGGTGGATTCCGAAAGCGGTGTAATCATTGTGAATCATAATAAGTAATGGTAGTTTCTTATTTCGCCAGTAAGAATTAGTACACACATTTTGAAATATATTTAATAGCCTGATAACTTTATTTTTAGCCATAGATTTACATTTTAGCCAAAATTTAGCTCCCAAATAATATCTTCTGATCGATAATGGTGATATGCAAAGCTCATTTTCCATTATATGGATTGGTGTAGTCTTAACAAAGCCACCAATCAATCTGAGACCTTGATTTTGTAATACATCAACTTTTTTCAAATTTGTTTTACAACTATTATCATATAAGAAGCTGGCATAATCTATTCTGCTACGAATTAGCCCAAAATACAAACGTCTTAAGTGAATAGGATGTACGCCCCAGTCCGGTCCTCTCAGAATTTTAAGAATATTTAATAAATTTAATATTTTTATTTTTAAGTCATTGATGTGTTTTGACCATCTCAATGAATTGTCTAGCCAAACTCCTAAGTATTTAAAAGTGTTAACCTCTTCCATGAATTGGTAATTCAATTGTAACTTTACTGTGTACTTTTTACGCCCCCTTTTAAATATGCAAACTTTAGTTTTAGTAGTCGAAATCTCTAAACCTATATCTAATAAGTAGACAGCCATAGTGTTTAATGCCGATTGTAGTTTTTCAGAACTTTCTGTCAAACTATTACATGAAGTAAATAAAACGAAATCATCCGCGTATTGCAATAGAGAGACTAGGCTGATATTTTTGCAAATTTTATAAGTCACAATATTAAATAATAAAGGCGCTAATGGGTCTCCTTGCGCTAATCCTAGGCTGGTATTTCTTGTCATAGCGTTTCCGTCTAACCGAATTTTTAGAATTCTATGGTTTAAAAAATTCCACAGATAAGTGCACAGTTGTGACCCTACACAAGCTATCTAAAATCGAAATAAGAGAAGTAATATTGACATTGTTGTACGCATTATGGATGTCAATAAAGCACGCGATTGTTGGCCTATTTTTAGAAAATCCAATTAAAGTTTTAGTTATAAAGTAAGACAGGTTATCTGCACACTGATATGATTTCCTGAATCCAGTAGTATTCATCGAAAAAATGTTATTCTTTTCGCAAAACCATTCCAATCGCTTGTTAAGAATACTGTGAAAAATTTTACTAAAGCAAGACATTAATGCAATTGGGCGTAATGACGAAACAGATTCTGAATCTCTACCCGCTTTCGAAATAGGGACGACGATAATATTTTTCCACTGGCTAGGAACAAAGCCTTTCTCATAAAAGAAATTATAAAGGTTTGTCAATATAAGTTTACTATTTTTAGGAAGATGTTTTATCATCAGATATGTAATTTCATCATCACCAGGTGATGTATTTTTAGATGGAATACAGCTTTCTAGTTCAGTCATTGAAATATTGGAACTTATTTTATTATTATGAGAACATAACGCAGGGCACATAGGGGAAACATAATCGGGTGTTAAGCTATGCAAAAGTTTGTTTGCCAGATTTCCATTTATTTGTTGTTTAGAAGACTTATAGCCCTTTAACCACTTCATTTTAGACCATAACTCTGTCGATGTAGTTTTATGATTTACAGACGAGCAAAAATTTTGAAAACAATTACTTTGAGAATTACGCATTAAGTTTTGTGCAAAGTTAATTTTTTCTTTCAATATATCCAAATTACGTGGGATTGGATTACGACGGAATTTTGATAAAGCTAAACGTCTTTCAGCCACTGCTCTAGATAAATGCTGGTTCCAGTACGGTTTGGGGGAAAAGTTAGAAGAAGGGTTTTGACTAAATCTTATTAAAGGGATAGATATTTCTGCTGCCATATTTAAGTAATCTACGAAGGTATCGTAGTCTTTTTGGGGGTCATTAAGCCAAGAAAAATGATTGAACAAGTTTTCAAGGGTCTGCGTGTATAAGTTCCAATCAGCCAATTTAAAGTTTCTTTTATATATGTATAGATATGAACAACTTGAATTGGTTGAGATTTTAATAACCCTGTGGTCACTGCCCAATGTTTCATTAAGTACTGAGTAACTGAATTTAAGCGCAATATCAGAGGTTACCAAGGAAATATCTGGGGAGTATTCTTGAAGAAAACCATTAACTAATTTTACTCTAGTGGGTGTGCGGTCGTTTAGGGTCACAAGCTGATTGTCAGAAAGCGCATCGAATATTTGTAAACCTCTTTGGTCAATTTTTCGCGACCAGTTAGTGTGATGCCCATTAAAGTCTCCAATTATAATAGTCCTACAGTTAGCTATGGAGAAAATGGCGTCCCAATCACGAGTACTGGTTCGGGCTGATAATGGGCAATAAACTGAAATTATATTATCAAAGTCTCCACAATTCAAAAACTTAAGGTGGATAATCTGGATTGACGAATTAATCTGCCGTACTTTGCATACCTGTGATTTGATGGACTTATGTACAATTATGGCTATTCCCCCATATAAGTCATCACGATCACAGCGGTGTATATTGTAATTTTTAATATTTAAGTAACTATTTAGCTCTAACCAAGTCTCACACACAGCAGCAATATGGATTTTCTCCTGCCACAACAAATTTTCAAAACTTGTCAATTTAGGTCTGAGGCTTTGTGCGTTCCACTGAATAATATTTAGCTTTGTGAATTTATGTGTTTAAATAGTCTAAAATTAACTTAAGTATAGGCCAATCAGAAATATTTTCAACAAAAATTAATATTAACCACTCAAAACAGCACTTAATTGTATTCTTTAGTTTTTGATGAAATGTTCCGCCTTTAAGAAATAAAATCTCTTTTAATCTATCCAAGAGTTCTGAGAAGTTAATGTTTCTATCTAATGATTTTTCGGGATTTGCTTGGTGTAATTCTTCAGACTCCATTTTAGAATTAGGCAGGTGATAATGGTTTGTAGATAGGTTTGCAGTTTCGGTTCTAATCGCTTTATGTTTTCTAGGTGCATTTTCGGATTTATGATTAATTGTTGGAATGTTAGCCTGTTTACTTGAAACGTGTGCTGAAGGGATATGTTTTTCGTTTTGATCCTCTTTTGAATCCATTGCAGTAGGAGGAAAAACATTTGATACAATATTCGCGTACGTACGTTCTGGATGAGTAGGAGTATGATCCACGGTAATCTTCACAGTAGGGGTTTTATATTTATGATTCGGAGACTCTGGTAGCATTGTCCGAGCTTTCCTGTATGTACAATTAAATTGAGACATAATCTCACGAATTTTTTTTTGAGTCAAGTAAACAGGACATGTGTGGACCTTGACAGTTAACACAAACAAAGGTCTTTGTCTCGCAATTTGCATGATTACCACCACACTTAGGGCAAATAATCTTATCTGCTGGGCATCTAGATAGTGTATGCCCTAATTTCCAGCATTTGGAGCACTGAGACAGCGGGAATGTGTAAGAGTCAACATTAATCGAAGACTGTCAACGAAGACATGAGTAGGCAAATATGAACCTTTAAAACAGAGACGGACTCTCTCGCAGTCAATCCAATTTCCATCCGTATCACGTCGTTTCAATCGATGTACTGAACTTAATTCCGCACGACTATCACATTTAATGCGCATTTTTATTTCTTCTTCCGTTAAATCAAGGTCCACGTCCTTAATTGTACCATATGTAAAGTTTACTTGAAATGCTTTTTGAAATTTCTACCCTTTATTCAATAATTCTTCACATGTCATCATTCTACTCATGCAGTTGACATTATCGAATTCAACTCTAATTTTGTAGGGGCTTAAGTATTTTATTTTAGTAACATCAGTAATTTTCAATTCCTTTAATATTTTTGCAAGGGCGAATTGTTTGGGAAACTTTTCTTTACATGAAATAAAAACTTTCATGTCTGTGTCTTGAGTTTTAATTTTTTTTCCTTCGTAACTGTCTGCCAACCTTCGTCTATATCATCTCTTTCTCTTTTGTTAACTCCCACTGACCACTGTTCTATATCATCTTCCATGGGTGTATATTCTGTCTCCTCACAGTGCTGCTTTTTTTTGTAACATCTCGCTCAAATAGATAGTCGGGCTTGGAGTCCTCAACTCGTTATTCACATTATTCTCATCAGACAAAATATCAATATCATCCATATAAAATAAATATAAAAGATATATATAAAATAAACACAACCGCACTTGTTCAACAGTAAATTAACCGATTGATAAGCGGCACCGGTCGGCCAGCGCGCCAAACCGGTTTCACAGTAAATAACTAATAAGTTGTAAACAATAAAGAATGCATTCATTTAATAGACGTCCACCTCGCGCGAGTACCGTCGCGAGACTCTTAATATATTTATTATTTATTATTGCCCTTCGTTGATCCGCTAATCTTTGCTCTGTAATGTGTGTAAACTCTGGTTATAGGTTTATAAACTCTTCATACAAACGTTTTCTTTAAGCGGTCTTATTAGTCTCTAATTGTGTTATTTTGAAATAAATCCTAATAATTGCTTCATTGCATTGATTTGTCCATTTCATACGTTTTCCTGTTAGTGTGTTAAGGGATGTTTTAAGAGTTGTAGCGTTTTGTTGTATCTGAGTTTGGATTACTTGCAATTCTGATCTATCCGTAACAGCCTGTGAATGTCCCACTGCTGGGCTAAAGGCCTCCTCTCCTCTTTTTGAGGAGAAGGTTTGGAGCTTATTCCACCACGCTGCTCCAATGCTTCTGATCTAACTTCATCGTAAATCTGATCAATGGTTTCTTGTGATAATAATTTCTTTTGTACAATAGCTCTACGTTGGTCACCAATTCTCTGTCTGCTTACTTCCATATGTGGATATTTATCTATAAATTTTATATGTAATGAAGAAAGATATGAATTTGTGTCTGATTCTAAATTTGTAAGATATAGGTAGGTACGTGGGATGAACTTATTCATTTCCATACTCCATTTTTTACGTTTTTTTACGCCACTGGTGGTGGGCACAGGTTCACTGAAAAAATTTGTCTCTTGTGCAACATCCACCAGTTGAGCACCGGTTGATGATGAATTTGGTGAAGATGCATACAAAATTGGTGATGAAGAGGGTATTGATGGGAATAAAGATTTGGAGGATGAATTAGAAGTCTGCGTGGACTCTTCTTCTAACGATGGCACGTTCGCCTGTATATATTTTTTTGTTTTAGACCTAGTTATCATATTATTTCCACGAGTAGCTAGGGACATAAAAGTCAATCACAGCAGAGCCCTGCATTCACTGTGATAAGGGTAAATTAAATTGGAGGTCCCCTTGTCTCTAAAGTTCGCATACTAACTTCTAAGCACCCCCTTAGTCATGGAGCCCTCGGCGTACGCTGTTCCACCTTGGCTTGGGTTGTATCTCTCTTGGTCTGTCTTCTCATCTTAGGCCAATCCAGCATGAGTAGCTCTATTGGCATAGCCCTAAGAACCATTGAAGCGCACAAGCCCCACCACGTCGGCAACGTAAAGATACGTCGGTGGGGCTATTATTATTATTATTATAGATGAAAAAGGTAAAATACAAAATACAATACAATTTTATATTAGTTAACAGTGTTTAGTGCAACGTATATTTTAATGCAGCCTTAATTAATTATATTTTTTAAAGGAGTACATTATTAGTAGGTGTATTAATTTTATATTTCTTAACAAAAACAACTTAATTCGATATGTATATGTAATATTTTTGTTAAGTATATAAGTATCTTATATAAGTATATAACACAAAATATTACATATTACGTCATGTCAGTTTACAAGCCAATGTCTAAGGGTGATGGAACACTTAGTATTAGGAAAATGAGCCAGTTGGCTGTCTACCTGTCAATAAAACAAGTTGAGCTTGACTGATTTCGGTCACAATCCTCAACGAAGAATGGTTAATTAAGCCGGAGATATAGTGCACAAGTGTGTGCACAAGCTGTTCATTCTTTATTCGCACACTTTCATAATTCAATGTGACAGTAAAACATGGAAGTGCTTAAATTTCTAAATTTCGGCCTTCTAAGTTTTTGGTCTGACCCGGAATTTGAGCCTATTAGCTTGCTACCCACAGCCATTAATCTAATGAAACACAAATAATATAAATTATATAAATTTATTGGTACATTATAAAAATTATGCTATTAATAAATACAATTATAGCATATGTAAGAAATGAAAGAGATCTTTTAATATTTGATGCTTTACATTCATCTTATATATTTCAAAAGTTTAAGTCTTTTTTATAACTCATGACATCAATGGCTTATCCATTAAGAAATGAGACGATTTTTTTCCCTTAATTTCATTTTCTATTTCTTGCAAAGTCTTATCTTTGGTTTCATTTAGAACAAAATATAATACGACTAGACCAGCTATCACACATGTGCCGTAAATACCGAACGTACCGACGATACCGGTTTTATCCATCATTAATGGAGTTAATTTCATGACGAGGGCATATAAAATCGTAAAAACTATGCCAGTCGTACATGATCCAGTACCCTTATGTTCTAATGGTAATATTTCTCCTATTATTGCGAAACAAACTGGAACAACACCAGCATTTACAATGAAAACATTTAAGAGTATTACAAAAGGCGTCACCCAGAAAGATATACTAATCTTGTAGCTAGATTCCAAAAATGTGAGAAAACTTGTTACAAACATCAATGAAACTGATAGTATTCCTGCAGTAAACAGTATTGTTCGTCTTTTAAAACATCTTATAATGAAACATGAAATCGAAAGTGCGACCAGAGTTAACGCGTCAGCGCCGATAGTGCAATACACAGCGATCGTCTCATCGCTAGTTATCTGTATCAAAATTTCAACAATATACGCAAGCATGTAATACCTACCACTAGCATCAATAATCATCGTTAGCACAGAAACGATTAGGAAAGATCTAAGAAAATCTCTTTGCGTCAATTTCCTCAAAAACGCTATCAATTTGTCTTTTTTGCTATTTTTATTCTTCTGCCGTCTCTCTTGTTGCGCTGCTATGAGTTCTTCTAAATCTTTCCTATTCTTCGAATTATCACCATGCAACCATATGTATGATGCACTGCACTCTTCATATTTGCCCTTCATGGCCAGGAAAGCTGGACTTTCAGGCCATGAACAGGTTATTATAATTGAAACAATTTGAGGGATTATAGCAAATATCGCTATTTGTCTCCACGTCCAATATAAAGCCATGGAGTGACACATCAGCGAACCTATCGCCACCGAAGCTTTTTTTATTGTTATAAAATATCCTCTTCTTTTTGGATGTGAATACTCTCCTAATACTATAGCAGTAATATAAACTCCGCATAATGCCATTCCTTGGATAATTCTAGCAGCGTATAAAGCAGATATGCTGTTCGCGAGGGCAAATATGAAAAATCCGGTACTAACTAAAATGTTCATGCAAAAGAATGCAAATTTACGGCCAAATACTTGCATAAGTGGTGGAATTACACAAAATCCGATGACTCCGGAAAATCCATGGCTGGCAGCTGTAAGAAAAAAATTGCATGTAATTTATATGTTTTTGAATAAAAACTCTTTGTAGGTTTTAGATTATAAGTTACAATCCAATTTAAAATTATAGTCGGCCGTGTAAAAATAATAAATATGGTATATTTCTGTAGTCGGTGTCTAATGTTATATAGGTATTCATTTAAGCTTAAAAACGACCATCCTTCACATACATGTGCCTATGTCACAAGCTGGATCAGTTCATAAACGATTATATGTTGGAGCATAAATACAAAAAATCACCGGATTCTAAATCCAATTCGATATAAGTAAATACTTACCAATCCAGGAAGCTTCGTCTGGTGTGACAGATATTTCTGTGTTACTTGGAGACAAGATAGCGGGGTTCAGAACAGCCGGAAAAGATAACATCAGACCAGTTCCAATGGAGTGCATGCAGTCCGCCATGAGGACTAAACTCTGAAATAATATGTGCTCTGATCATATTCATAGTTGCCCAGTAATGTTATAAAAATGTGAAAGTTTGTGTGTTTAGATGTCTGTTACCAAATCACCTCAAAACGACTAGACAGATTCGATCCACGGACTCAAATAAAAGTAAGTAAGTCGGGATGGATAAATTAAATATAATTTGTTAAGAAAACTTATTCTCTGGATGGAAAGATAAGCCCTTGAAATGTCTATGGGCTGTACTAACCACATCAGCCCATGGCCCATTTGCCCGTCCGCCTACCAATACCATAAAAAAATCACCACTATCACGGTACATCTGCTGTTACAAATATAATAAATTAAAAACTTACCTGTCGCCATAAATAAATATCGTCAAAACAGCTCATTTCAAGTTATAAAGTTTAAACATTTGTTGTTAAAATAAACAATTGAATAAGTACTTCTGAATAAGTAATAATTGCACTTTGTCGTCGGTTTCATATAATTTTATCTATAATGTAAATTAACAGACTACATAAAACATTTTTTTAGCGTTTTATCGCCTTAACGTTAGGCTGAGTGTTCAAATATTAATTCCATTATTTTTTTAATCAATATATTAAAAAAATACGTAACATGAATTTCCACATGTAAAAATTGTAACGTCACATAATATAAAAACGTTGTACACAAATATTTTCAAGTTTCCTCTAAGCGTGTCTAAAGATTTCACACTTGAATAAAATTTTAATGTATTTCGAATATTGAACAATTGTTTGTGTCAGATCACAGATGTTTCCATAAAATAACTGAACTAGTAATCCTTACCGATTTTTATATTATCGTATTTGTTTTTATTTTATTTGTTCAATTAATAAAAAAATAAATTTGCCTTGAATTGAAATAAATGGTATTTCTTTTTTCCTATTTTTATACATGTTAATAATTACATAGAGACGCGATCTAATGAAATAAGGTAAAATCAGACCCTGGTAGAAGCTTACGTGAAGCAGTGGGTGTACATGGGCTGGTGATGATGATGAAATCTATACATAAATAGGCAAAAATAAAACAGTTCAGTATCTTTTTCTTATCTGCTTGTCAACCGACTTTCTTTTTGTTTTATTTGCTATCTATTGATGAGTTTTAGTGTGGTTAAAAACATATTGAAAATAAATACTACATATGATACAAAAAATGATTGTATAAATATAAAAAAAAAAACAATCAGAACGCCTACACTAAAAGTAGCTGTTCTAATAGGCGCGTGTAATCCTATTCTCTATTTCACTCTCGTAGTCTTCCCCTCGCTCGCAATTATCTCACTGTTTCTATAAATATTCGGTGTTGTCTTATTTTTTATGAAAGGTCTGTTCTTACAGCGTTTTGAAAATCATCTACTAGGGTGAAATTGGAGATAACGTTTTTACGGAAGCTCATAAGACGGTGAAACTTATGATAAAGGAATCATATGCAAGCTCGCCATTTTGGAAAGTATCTTACGAGATCAATTATTATTGACGAAAGAAAAACAATATAGGTTTATATACCAAATATATTTTTTTAACAATCTACGTATGTATTATATCCACTAACCCGCATTGTAGCAAACGGAGGCCTTAGCCTAATGGGATATTTATAGGTTGTTACTTTACTAAGCTACGAGTATAGTGTAGAGTCAGTAACTCTTTTGTGGGGCAAGGTAACAGGGTCTCAGAAGCGTTCAAAATGCCTCAGTTGCCAAATTAAAAAAGAAAAGTAAAGGAATGCTTGTGTAACAATAACAACAATAACAGCCTGTTAATGTCCCACTGCTGGGCTAAGGCCTCCTCTCCCTTTTGAGGAGAAGGTTGTGTGCTTGTGTGCTTGTGGTTATTTATTATAATTAATGAATTTATTGATGATACCACACCTTGGGAATTAAACGATCGCCTAAACAGAACACAACAAAAAGAATAAGTAGAACAGAAAAAAACACAACTGTTCTTTTCCGAACCGAAGGTAGTTTCCAGTTTGACTATCAATAAGTAAGTGTAACACTTCCATGTTGAATAAAGTATTTTGATTTTGGTAATTGTCATTTGTAAATTTGCCATCTGGTTGTCAGTTCCCTCGTTTGACTTGCTAGTGTGAAAAGATAATGAAACTTATATGTAAAAAATTAAGACTACTCATGATACAAGTTTTATTTATAACAAATTAATTTTAAATGTAGATGATAAAAATAATATCCTGGGACATTCACGCACGGCCATCTGATCCCAGACTAAGCAGAGTTTGTACTATGGAAACCAGACAACTGATATACTACATATACTACTTTTCTTTTGTAAATACATACTTACATAGATAATTATATTCAGACTCAGAACAAACAGATATGTTCATGCACATTAATGTCTGTCCTGGGTGGGAATCGAACCCACAATCTTCGGCGTGAAAGGCAAATATCTACCAACCACATCAACTGGCCCGCCCGATATTATTACTTTTTATGGTGTGGTCCGTATTTTTATCCTTATTTATATTAAAGAAATACAAGTGTAAATTATTGGATTACTAACAGTTTCATGTTCTACAGTAAAAATATATATAATATGAGTGCAGTAAAATATTTAATTTATCACGATGCAATTAAAATTTAAATACACTTTAACTAAAATGTAAGTAATATACGGTAATAGCATGTAAATGTCCCACTGCTGGGCTAAGGCCTCCTCTCCCCTTTTTAGGGAGAAGATTTGGAGCTTATTCCACCACGCTGCTCCAATGCGGGTTGGTGGAATACACATGTGACAGAATATCAGTGAAATTCGACATATGCAAGTTTCCTCACGATGTTGATGTTGTCCACCATAATTAATCTCGTGATGGTGCGGGATCACCATCACGAGATGAATTATGGTGGACGAGTGGTTCGTGCCAGGGCGTGAACCCACGATCAGCGGTTAAGATTTACGCGTTCTTACCAATTGGCCATCTCGGCTTTTTTAAAGTATATAACTTTTTTTAAATATATATAGATAATTACACCCACACAAACAGACATATTCACGCACACAAATGTCTGTCCTGGGTGGGAATCAAACCCACAACCTTCGGCGTGAAAGGTAAGTATCTACCAACCACGCCAACCAACTCGTCAAATACGAAGACGTAGTGCACCAGTGTGTTAATATTGATGTGTCTCAATCCGACGATTGCATTTCATGATCGTAGAGATTAGACGCAGGACGAACAGATTAACGTGCTTTCCGAGACAAGCGAGTGTAAAACTGGCTTCCTATCTACTGGCTACTATTTCGATATTTTTAAATAAATGTACTGAAGTATTAATATTGTTATGTAGTTTATACATGTGGTATTAATTTGGTTTTGATTTTAATTGATTATTAGGTACTGATTATTCCAATTATTCCTCCTTTACTCCACCCGTGGCTTTGCTGTGCTCTTCACATTTTTAGGAATATATATATATCAAAACTATAAAAAGTACTAAAAATTGTCTATGATTTAATCTTGATATTCTTCATAAGATTGACAGTCCGCCTCAAGGCCGCGTGTGAGCAAGGTCTCTCAACTCAGTGACTATTAATACGTTAATAGTACATAGGTGTCATACAAAGACTAAAGACAAATTATTACAATAATACTCTTGTGACTGACTTACCTAATGGCTGGTCTAAGGCGGTTATTTACCGATTTGAATGATCAAAACTTCTCAGAGGACTTTAAATAAATGTAATTAATGTACATACAGTTAAGTAGTGTGGTTACTGCTTATAAATAATTTTATTTAAATTAGAATTTACTGATATTTAAAATTGACAAAATTATTTACTAAAGTTAAGTTTTCCTACACAATATGATAAAATATATTTACATATACGAGGTAAAGTATTATGGTGGTCATTTATATCCATAAAATTATTGTATGTATATCTTATATGAAAGATATATTCAGTGTATAATTCAATATGTTCGTAAACGTTAAAAAATATTTTTTATTTTCATCCTTTTTTTATTGTAGTTATTATTTTTATTTAATTCAATTCAATTTCTTTATGTACATAGAATGAGTTACAAGAGATATTACGTTATTGATATGTAGCTTACAATCTGCCTACCTCTTCTATCTATGGAATTTCCCCAAAATAATATCCTGTATTGACGTGGAGTGGAGATGGCCTGGTGATTAGATCACGTAAATCTTAACCTTCACGCCCGGGCACGAACCACTGAATTGTCATGTGTTTAATTTGTGTTTATTCATTTCGTGTTAGACGGTGAAGGAAAACATCATGAGTAAGCCTAACGTTGGAAAAATGCCTTACGCGTTTCCCCCACGGGAACAGTGGGGAGGGGGGTATATGGGACTCGCCGGAGTCCAATGCGCCGAGTGCACCCCGAATATCGGAATAGCCACTAAAAAACCAACAGTACCCTTTCCATCTTAACCAGGAGCGCCACAGAATCACTTGCGCCTGCTACCGTGACGAAACCTGTATGTTTAATTTAACTGAAATTCTGCCACTTGTGTTTTCTAGAAACTGACATTGGAGCAGCGTGGAATAAGCTCCAAGCCTTCTCCTCAAAAAAGGAGAGAAGGCCTCAGCCCAGCAGTGGTTATTCAAAAGCTGTTACTGTACTTTTATCACGTATCAAATATTTGAAGTCACATAAGAGTTAAAAGATTAAGAGTACCGCTGATTGGTTTTCTACTTTAAAGAAGATGTGCAATGCAAAAGAGAATCTGTTTAACATAATACACAAAATTTCAACATGTATCTTTCAATTAAAGCAGTCATCAATGTGTAGGCCTAAAAAAATTTTTGTATGTGTTGTTCCAATGATATTTTACGTCTATTTATAAATGTCATTAAATAGTCTAATCATGTTGTTTGGGCGATTTGTTGTCTCCCCGTCAAATAAAGAGTTCATAAGTGATAAAGTGATTCCTCTAACCTCATACACTTAGTTCAAGCAATATTTTACGGTACACATAGCCAAATGTCTTAGTGAGGCATAAAGCACACACAGGTTTCCTTTTGTCTACATTGTTCACGAAATTATATATTGGGAACGTCGTTACTTTAAGTGATTTTATAATTTTGTTTATTTGTGAAGACGACGTTGGTTTCATTTGACATATCTATATATAAATTATCATATGCTTAAAAGAACTATACAATATTCTTTAGAAATTCAAAATATATGCAAGGAAAATAACTTAAATATATTACCGCGGGTATATAATAAAAATGAGATCCAATCACATTAGGAGTGTGTAAAAGATGAGCGGACGAAATCAAATATTGCAACTTAAGGCACGCTCTTAAATTAATATTAACTAACGCATATTACTTAATGCAAAATTATACATATGATAAAAACCGTAGGGTTAGTATTCCAGCCATTCTAAGTTATTCCTTGTATTTTATCCTAAACCTACTCCAAAGTTTCTGAAAGAAATAGTCTATATTTTTATCATATTAACTTTTGTATTACGGTGCACAATAAAGCTGTAAATAAGAAAAATTTATAGAATATGTGACGTACAATAGGGAATTGAACCTAAGCACCTTCAATAGCACCAACTAGCTTACGTAGACTGGGCCAAGTACGTGTTATCCTATTTGTCGGGCCGGTTGGCGTGGTTGGTAGATACTTGACTTTCACGCGGAAGGTTGTGGGTCCGATTCCTACCCAGGACAAACATTTGTGTGCATGAACATGTCTGTTTGTCCTGAGTCTGGGTGTAATTATCTATATACGTATGTATTTACAAAAGAACTATATATAGTATATCAGTTGTCTGGTTTCCATAGTAGCTCGTACTATCTGCTTAATTTGGAATCAGATGGCCGTGTGTGAATAATGTCCCAGGATATTTATACGTCTTCCATAGGTTACCAGTTCCTGAAGGAACGAGGGAGTGTCGCTTGTATATATGATTATAGAACTAACAGAGAACACAGATTACAGTTTTTTATTAAAGCGCGTTAAATAAGAACCGGTCAGTTTGGATATCGATGAGAAAAGGGTAGTTGAACGCATGTGGCGCTGTAGTCGCGCGTGTAACCAATACAAACTATTTGGTTTCCTCTATATGAATGAAGAAAGTACTCAAACTCATTCCCAAAAAAAACTAATTCTTCTTGTTTCTAAAGATTGTGTTGTCTTATAAATTGAAACAAATTTATATAATTGAAAAAAATATATTAATTAAATTCGTAGTGTAAATTCTGATAAGAAATTAATTAGAAGTTTATTCCGGTTCAGAATAAAGTCCTTAATAGTCCATTCAGATGTGGATTTATGTCACCGTTGTCTGACAGATGGCTCTTAGATTTTACTTAGAAAGTATTAAATATTTATATACATAAGAATTTTATTTACATTAATAACTGAAATAGCTATATATAAATCTTTTGTACTTCCCCGTTAAATTGAAAGAATTTCTGGGCGAAAATCAACCAGCCATTGGAGACAACAAATCTCGTTTTTTGTATTAAATGTTATTAATAATGTCAGATGTCTGATATTAAATGAAAGAAATAATTAATAATAACTTTATATTTAATAGATTACAATAGTATTAAGTAGATATATCTTAAATAGTAAACAATATTTATATTTCTACGTAAGTCGCCATGTTTGCTACACCGCAAATGTTGAAGCCTCTTCGAATTCTGTAAAAATTGAAAAGTAAGTATAAAATATTTCTAATCGCCGACTCTAATAGTACAATTTATATTTGTTTCGGAGTCAGAGATCCACCAATAGTGCTGCTTATGTAAATAAAAACCCTAGAGTTAGATAATACTACAAACAAATTGTGTACAAATTGTTTCTTTTGGATGTGTAAATAAATTATTATTATTATTTCGGCTTTCGTTATTTAAAAGTTCGATAAAGTGTTTCTGATAGGGTACAATAAAAGCTTGTTAATTAAATTGGGTCAATGGAGTTTTCGCTTATTAAGGAGAAGGTGTGGGTCTAATTCAAACCACGGTGGAGTGCCTTTACTTTATTTAGAAATTAATCTGACACGCAGGTTTTCTAACGAAGTTAGTAACAAAGTTATCGTGAAAGCTCACTGCTTGCTTTAATTTGAACCTGTTTAGGTCCATACGTTTATATACAACTAGACTATTTTGTAACTTCTATATTACCTGATTGTCGCATTCAGACAAATACACTCCATTTTTATCTTATCTTCTTTAAGGTACCACTTTTCGTATATTACCTCATATACCCATCTTCTCCCCACTGCTTGCCCCACCAGTTTAAAAGAATCCAGTACTCCGGCGTGTATCCAACTAGCAGCATCGCGTGGTTCAAATTCCAGGGAACGCACAATGGATCATCGTAAACGCCACCTCTATTGAAATGATAGAAGATAATATTTGATCACATATTTGTATGCATATAAATTAATACTTGTTCGTATTCTATGCGTTCAAATACCGTTCATTCGATTGATTTAAAACTTGGTAAAAACTTCAAATTAAAAAATTTAAATACCAGGACTAAACGGGAGAGTCAGCCCAAAAAAAAAAAAGAATTTTCCAAATCGATTCAGAAATAACGGTGTTCTGAAGAGAAAAAAATACAATAGTATTGAGAACCTCTTTCGTTTTTTGAAGTCGGCTAAAAAACTAAACCACAATTATTTTTTTAAATGGATCAAATCTAATCAATCTACTTTCAACCTACACAGGTTTACTATTTCTCACCTGTAAAGTTGGAACGTAAACGGAGCGGCATTCACGGCAACAGCTAAGGGTCCAATAGTTGCTAAGGCCGTCTCAATTGCATCTTCATCTCCCTTCGGTAATGTTGCCCAACGACGAGCTCGTGCCCTGATCGCTTGCCTTTTGTAATGACAGCGATCTCTCTACAATTATAAATTTAGGGGTTATTTTGGAACGCATATGTCAATCGCAGCGGACTTGGTATTTGGCTGATTTAATTTTTACAAGTTCTTTCTTTCATTTCAGAATAGCCAAGCAGACGATCCATCCCGGAACCAAAATGCAAGGACGTTTGCTTTGAGCGATATAGGTACGCTTGTTATTTTGATACTACTAAGTTTACTATCGTATTTATGTATCAAATCTTTCGCCTATTACTAAAGATACGATTGACAATAAGGTTTACGTATAATAAGTCTAGGTTAATAAATAAGTAAAATATTTAGCGATTATATAAAGTATTAACGTTACTTATTAAATGTTTGTTTAGTGAATAATAAGTTAAAAAAGCTGTTTCGAATTTATCCGAATGTCAAATCAATAATGACAGAAAGGGAAATTCTAAGCAAAGTTTATAAGTAAGGTCGTTAGTTGAAAGATATATATATATATATATATATATATATATATATATATATATATATATATATATATATATCTAGATAGATATATTATTAATTGTTATAATTGTTACTACTGTTATAATGTTTTTATTGCCATTTATCGTAGTGTAAAATTAAAATATTTTGAGCCGCAATATTTTTATTTAAAATACCTGGGCGACCAACTTCGGTCGACTCTAATAAATATGTATTTTTTGTCATTTTGAAAAACAACAATTACTTTTTTTTTAATTTATAGGTGAGCGGACAAGCAAATGGCCCATCTGATGGTAAGTGGTCACTATCGCCCATAGACATTGACGAGGTTAGAAATAATAACCATTCCTTACATCGCCAATGCGCCACCATCATTAGGAACTGAGATGTTATGTCCTTTTGCCTGTAGGTACACTAACTCATATACCCTTCAAACCGGAATGCAACAATACTAAGTGTTGCCGCTTAGCGGCAGAATATCTGATGAGTGGGTATTGTTTATTCAACAGGAAAAAAAACATTTAATACTTTAAAACTGTAAAAAATATCGTAAGACTTTACAGGTAATCAATTTCGATTTTCATATGTCACAGATATGGAGACAAAAGTTATCTACGAAAACATACATATATACAATCAGGTACCTGTTTATTTTCCGGTTAAAATGGATAATATTTGAATATTTTAAAATATAATTGGTTTTAAGGATGTACAAATGTTCAATGTCGATTATATATTAATTGACTCAATGATAGCGTATCGTTACCAGCGACAACTAAGCAACAATAATATAATATAAATGTACATACGTATAGAAAGATTGTTAATTTTACTTTTCGTGATTTTACTGGCTTTGCAAGCTCGTCTGGGTAGGTAACACCCAGTCATCAGATATTCTACCGCAAAACAGCAGTACTTGGTATTGTTGTGTTTCGGTTTGAAGGGTGAGTGAGCCAGTGTAATTGCAAATAATAAGGTATAATAATAATAAGGTATAATAGTAATAAGGGACATAACATCTTAGTTCCCAAGGTTGGTGGTGCATTGGCGATGTAAGCGATGGTTAACATTTCTTAAAATGCCAATGTCTATGGGCGCTGGTGACCACTTACCATCAGATGACCCATATGCTCTTCCGCCTACCTATTCTATATAAAAAAAAAATAGTAAAATAAATGGATGTTATATTGTATAGTTATATTGTGTTTTCAGGCAGCATTATAATCAATTACAGTTTTATATACAATATCCACGTGGACACCTCCACATCCATAACTCGTTAATATTAACTCACCTTCCCAAGATAAGGATAGTAAGTTTCCATCATAAGTCCGTCTCGGGCCGCGTACCTCATAGCCGCTTGCAAGGATCCCCCATCACAGCCAAGGTTACCATCTTTCCAGCTACAGTCGACAATCTGCTGTGGACTGTAGGTATTAAAAAAAATTAGAATAATTATATTTAATTAAAACAATTGAATATCAAATCGTGACTTTCTCCAGTCATTTCGTAATCATTCTCATCCTCGTTTTCGTCTGATAAATCATTTATGTTAATTATAATTCGTTTTGGTGTCGTATTTAAAGCCTCGTTTCCATTTTGATTTATTTTTCTTTTCAACAGCATGAGCTTTCTTTTCACTAAACATCCCTTCATTCTTATCTAATGTCACAATTATTTCAAATGCTATAATTTGCATTAAGCATTCGAAATAAATGTGCCATTTTTATTGCGACGTAAGGTTTAAAAATTTGATTATTAAATAAGAACAATGAATAAACTAAAAGATTGTACCAATATATAAGAAAATATTAATAAATAAAATGGTATGACTCTTCAACCCGCATTGGAGCAGCGTGGTGGAATAAGTTCCAAAAACCTTCTCCTCAAAAAGGAGGAGGGAGGAGGAGGAGGCCTTAGCCCAGCAGTGGGACATTCACAGGCTGTTACTTGTGACTCTTCTAACGCTACTTATATTGGAGTGCAAGGCTCGTGGTAGTAGTTAGGACAAACTTGGTATATTCCGGTTTAAAGGACGAGTGAGCCAGTGTAACTACAGGCACAAGGGAAGTAACATCTTAGCTCCCAAGGTTGGTTGCGCATTGGTGATGTTCGAAATGTTTAATTTCTTACATCGCCAATCTCTAAAAAAATAAAAAAATATTAAAAACTCCTCCAAGCTGATTTAACTGTATGTATGTTTTAAAGATAAAGCTGTGTGTTGATAGTCAATAATTCAGTAAATTAATTGTATATATTTATATAATGTAAGTAATTAAATAATATGCAACATTATATGCTTCACGCTTATCAACATAAATAAGAACACGTATTCACTAATTAATTTTAATTTGCATCATGACTGTAACGTCAGTCACTCTTATCAATGTATACGTTTGCTTAAATAAAAAGTATAAATTCTAAATTTAAATATTTTTCATTACCTAAGTTCTCCCCAATCTCCGTGTTTCTTGTAGAGTTGTGCTTGCAGTGCGTGAGTGACTGCAAACGCATAGCACGCCCCACAGTGCCACTGTTCCTCTCTCCGTGGATTAAAGCCTTGGGCACGCCAGTCAAACTAAAAACATAGTTACCTTTTTTAGTTCTAAATATTCTAAAGGTTTGTTAAAACCAATATTATTATCCGCACTAAAATTATTATTGAAATATTATTATATTTTTGTTTTTAACTCCCGCAAATTTGCCATCACACTTATTGGGGCACATATGTTTATAAAGCTGCGTATAAATTACGCGCAGCAAACTCTCGAACATTGGCTCGCGTGGCGGCCCCGCGCTATGAATACGGGGTGAAACGAGTGCTATGGAAAAGAGTTAGAGGGTTTGGCGCGCGTAATGTTTACATAGGTTCAATCCCGCATCATCATATAATGTGCTTATATTAATTTACTACATTACCCTATTCGGTATAGTGCGGTATTTGTTTTCATGATACGCAGTTCTTTCTTGATCTTCAGCTGGATCAAAGAGTGGTATAGTTTTTATTAACTTCAATAGCTGTCTTATATAAGCGAAGATTGGCTGAAATCATAATAAAATCGATTTAAAATTAACATCTTCGTTAGGTGGATAAAAGTTATGGCCAGCTTATAGGGCCACAGATCATGGACTTAAATCCAGTTGGGTAGGGCTAATAAAAAAGTTGGGTTTTCCTGTTAAGAAATGGTCTGTAGTGGTCCAGATTCTTGAAGTTGGCAATAAAGCACGTAAAGCCGTCTGGATACCACTCACTCATCACATATTCTGCCGCCAAATGGCAATATACTGAGTAGTATTGTTGTGTTCCGGTTCGAAGGGTGTGTCAGCCAGTGAAACTTCAGGCACAAGGGATATAACATCTTACTTCCCAGGAGGTTGTCTCTTACGGTTTCAATTTCTATGGGCGGTGGTGTTTACCATGATCTTAGATCAATGGACATCATGGTTGCTGTCCATTGACAAACGTACTGGCAGATATATGTCAGTGATAATAAATTTAAGCGGGTATACGACGTCACTTATTTTATTAGAATAGCAACACCACACATCGTGATGTAAGTCATATAGGCTGGTCGGTTGTCAGACGTCAAGTTGTAAAAATATAAGACGGGTGCCTATTTTATTATGCAGCCGATTGATGGAAATATAAAATATAATGGTGTATCTGTCGGTAGCGCGTGTGATTGTTTGTCGAGCGACCCCCTTGGTCTCTAGCTTTCGGGACAGCGTATTTAATAAAATCAACATATTGGACGACAATGGCGGCCATGGCAATCCAATTGAATCCGCGACATATATATGCGAGTATAGTTTTCAAAACTTACCCAGTCCCCAAAATGGTTGAGATGTAAAGAGTAGCTCTTCTCTCCAGCCAAGTATTGCTGATTGTGCTCCGCTACACGTTGCAGATTATTCCGCCATATTGACAGAGCAGATTTTTCATGATGAGTACTTAAGTACATCTTATTATATGCCGTCTGCAAAGTTAATTACTTATAATTATATACGTAAATAATATTGTATCCGAAATAGGGCTACAGTCGGGAAGAATGTTCTGCACTAGTCGCCCCCGCCTTGCTGGCCCGCAAGATGCCTCGTCACGCCTCATGTCGCATTACCCATATATTCGCAAAGGGTATCAAAACCTATAGGGTATTTCGCGTCGACCTAGCATCACGAAATTCGGCAAGAAGCAATAACTTGTAGGACAAGTATAGGGAAAAAACCGAAAACCCTAAATATTAATTTGAAAAAAAAAATAAGGAAAAAATTGGTGACGAACAAATTAAAGGAAAACCTATGAAAAGTCTAAATCTTAAAATAACCTAGTAAATCTTTCAGTATTGTGTGGTGGTACGGAATCCTCAGAGCGCGAGTCCGACTCGCACTTGCCCTATATTTTATTTTCTCTAATCAATTCTTGCTTCATTTACATTACATATAAATATTTTATTTATTGACTACATACTAATGAACGTGTCTCCTGATATATGATAGTATTTTATTCTCTGGAATTTATATTTTTCTTTGAAATCAATATATTGTAATTATTTATGAACATTTTTGTACGTATGTATATTTTAGGTATTTTTTTCAATGTTTGATGAAGAAACACCGTATCTTGGGATATGGGAACAGTTAAAAAATCTTCAATCTCAATAAACAAGATCGAGCTCACATATTTAAATTTAGAAGCGAATTTGTTTATATTGTACATTATACAAACTATATACTAAAATTATTATCATCATATTCAGCCCACATTAATCCACTGCTGGACATAGGCCTCCTCACAGGCGCGCCAATTCTCCCAGTCTTGTGCTAATTGCATCCATTGAGCACCTATTTTTCTAAAATCGTCCGCCCACTGGCCTTCTTGTTCCTCTAGGCCATTAAAATTGTCTATAGTATAAATTGTACTTACTTTGTATTCATCCCAATGGGTGTCTGGCACATCACTATTTATCAATAAACCATCGACTATGTGTTGGAAATTATACATCGAATTTCTATTCTCACTAACATGACAATCGCTCACGTTATAATATTTCAAATATTCTCCAAACCTTTCAGTTTTCTCCAAAAAATTGAAAGTGTTCACAGCGAATTTCTCCAATTTCGAATTTTCCTTACTCGAATCAACACATCGACTCTGTCTATAAGATTTGTATTTATTTAATAGATATTTAATTTCAGACGCCGTTTCATGTATTTGTAAATCACAAGTTATTAATGATAATTGAATTAAAAAAAATAATAAAATCATTTCAGTTGTTGAAATTATTTGATTGAATATTTATTAGAATGTGAATAAAGCCGATGAAGATTTGTCGATTCATCAATTTTTTTTAAATTATAGTGTAAGCAACTTTGATTTGTATTTTTACTGCGATAGAAATCAGAAGCGGATTTGTCAGGTGTTCTAATAAAATTGTATAAATAGCTATTATTAAAAATGCTAATAAGCGGTATTGTTGTTGCTCATATTGTTTAATATTGACAATAATTAAATCGCCTATTCACTGGTTTCAGTATTGACGATTGGCAATTAATTATTTCAAATGAACATTTATTTAAAACTATATCGAGGAAATTGCCAGCATACGATAAAAAACAGAATATATTCCGAATTCTAATAAAACAAATGTTATATATATTGTATATTTTAAGTCTTTATGATAGAATCACAATCACGGTTTTCCAATACCCCATTTTTTGACACAATATTTGATTCAGTAACAGCCTGTAAATGTCCCACTGCTGGGCTAAGGCCTCCTCTCCCTTTTTGAGGAGAAGGTTTGGAGCTTATTCCACCACGCTGCTCCAATGCGGGTTGGTGGAACACACATGTGGCAGAATTTCGATGAAATTAGACACATGCAGGTTTCCTCGCGATGTTTTCCTTCACCGAAAAGCACGAGATGAATTATAACAGAAATTAAGCACATGAAAATTCAGAGGTGCTTGCCCGGGTTTGAACCCACGTTCATCGGTTAAGATTCACGCGTTCTTACCACTGGGCCATCTCGACTTATTTTATATTTGATTCGGTTTTACAAATTACCGTTGGCCTTATAACCTCTCGTGATGACTCTCGTGGTTAGAATACGTGGATCTTAACGACGATGACTGCGGGTTCAAACTGGTTGGATTTGTCATCTAACTTTCATGTGCCTTATATTATATTAGGTTCTATGAAATTAGCGTTTTGTCGTACTGACCACTTTGATCTGAAATATTTCCTCTTTGGTTAAGAATTCCAAATTCAAATTTATAAATTCATTTAGCTGGTACATTTGAGTTTTGAAAACAGTCATTCATTTGTTTTTTACTTATTATTTTTTTCTTTGGCGTCGCTTATTACCGCACAATATAAAACATGAAATATCGGTATATTTACGAGTACGAGTTCTACCGTGGCACCAGTGCTGCAGAAAAAGCTCGAAGGATTAAATGTGTACGGCGCTGGTGTCCCAAAAGAAGGCACTATACGTTTTTGGTTGCAACGTTTTCGTTCTGGAAATTTCGACCTTCAGAACCAACCCCGTGGACGGCCGGAGACCAAAGTGGAAAATAAAGAATTAAAGGCTATTGTGGAAGCGGATCCATCAAAAAGCACTTCATAGATAGCTGTAGGTTGCGGGGTAAGTGATAAAACTGTATTAATCCACTTTAAGCATATCGGGAAAGTAAAAAAACTTGAACGATGGGTACCTCATGAATTGAGTAAATCGAACTTGCAAACACGCGTCGACTGCTGTGTTGCTTTGCTCAATCGACACAATAATGAAGGGATTTTAAAAGAAAAATTAACTCAGAAAAAGTTACTTGTGACTGTTTGGTGGATTAACGCCGGTGTCGTTCATTACAGCTTTCTAAAATCTGGCCAAACGATTACGGCAGATATCTATTGTTAGCAACTGCAAATCTTGAAGGAAGAACTAGCTGCTAAACAACCGAGATTGGTCAATCGATCTAGGCCACTGCTGCTTCACGACAACGCAAGATTACACATTGCACAACAAACGACCACTAAGTTAGATGAGCTACAATTGGAATGTCTGCGACATTCACCGTACTCCCCGGACCTTGCTCCAACAGATTACCATTTTTACCGGAATTTGGCCAAATTCTTACAAGGAAATAAAAATTCAACTCCGATGAGGCAATCCAAACCGCCTTCAAAGAGTTTATTGATTCTCGCCCCCATGGTTTTTTAGTAAAGGGATCAATGAACTACCTATGAGATGGCAAAAGTGCATAGATAACAACGGTGCATACTTTGATTAATTAAACATATTTAACAAAAAAAAATTGACTTTATATTCCCCCCGTACAAAACGCCAATTTCATATGTAAGGACCTAATATTATATATAGCCTGTGTTTAATATTTAACTCGTGATCGACGGTGAACTAAAACATCGTGAGGTATACGTATTGATGGAAAAACTGCCATTTATGTAACCACCAACCTTAATTGAAGCATCGTAGTGGAAAAATCCCCAAATATTTTCCTCAAAATGCGAGGTCTTAAGCCGCTTCTTACCGTCATTATACCGCTACAAACCATGGAGTCTGGCTCACAGACCCTTCAAACCGCACACAACAATGCATATATTAATTGATAAGGAGTTGGAACCCACTCGGTACTGGGCTAAAGATAGATGTTTATGACAGACAATCGGTTCCTTTCTAGTTGACAGTTTTGTAAGCTTAGGCCTTTCTCTTTTATTGGCAGACGGGCGTGCCGAAAGCCCTAACCACAATTTAATATTATCACAATAAAGCACAGTTGGACTAAATGTATTTAATTTTCATTAGAATTCTGAACCCCAATTATTAATATTACTTTCATGATTAAATCATAAACATACCAAAACATACTACGAATAGAAATTAATCAATGAAATTTTAGATTCAACAAAATTAAAAATATCTTTTTTTTTCTCCATAAAAATGTTAGCAAAGAAATCGATTAATATGCCTTATAAATGTGGAATAAAAAACACAAAATAAAAATAATTTTTACTTTATTTTTCATTTTGAAATAAAATAATACGTTTATATATATATATCAGATTGCATTATATAAATAAATTCACTATCACTATTAAACTAGCTTTATCTTTCATTTTTTATCTGTTTAAGATTTTAACGTGACGTGTCTTAATGTCATTTTTTTTAAATGTTCGATTTGAAATCACACTTTCTTTAAATGCAAGCAAAAATACAACAAAAAAAAAAAAAACAAAATACTATTTACACGACATTTAAAAAAATATAATAATTGTCTACTTAAAACTAAAATTACCCACTAATCTAATAATACTCTTTTATTTATACCTAAATTTAACACAATCTACTATTGTTATAAGGACTTCGTCTAAGTTTTACTTGACGAGGAAGGTTTAGAATGAACGGACTTAGAGAATTCAACTGCGAAATGAATACGAAAAGTGTAAGGGCATAGCGATTGTGGTCTCTTTTCAGAATGTCGAATTGTGTAATATCTGACTGATGTATACAGACAAATAAGCCTTCCGTCAAGTCAGTTAACCTGTCACCATTGATATTGGTTGTTATTATAAAAATATACACCATGCCATGGGATTCCGATGTTAACACCCTTACTTACTACTACGTACTTCGAATTAAACTTGGATATAACAGAAAACAGCGTAAAATGCAGTGTACATTGATTGAAAGATCTTTAGTAGAATCAGTGGGTGTTTGGCGGTAGAGTAAATGAGTGGGTGGTACATATCAAGCTGGTACGAACCTATACCACGTTTATATTATAATAAGCCTAAAGGAGTCGTGCATGGATCACAATCACAATGTCCCTATAGAGTTGTCGTTTTTTGTAAGGCCCTAACTCTCTTCAAGTCCATTCTATATATCTTTGGGAAGACTTTAATCATAAACTAATTGTCATTATTTAAAGAATCGTTCTCAAATATAAATAAATAATTTATATTGATAAAAGTTGTGTCACAAAGAATGCTTAACAAGTAATAGTAAGGCTGAATTTACTCTTTGTAACATTAATTGATGGCTATCGGCCTTATAAACGTTTTTTAGCGAATGTTTCGTTTTAAACAATGCTGTCTTCTTCTTTCGAATGTCAAATTAATAATGACAGAAAGAGAGAAATTAATGTTCAACTAAACAATTTATAAGGGCGTATATTAAAAAAATCACAATGAAATAAATACTTAATATAAAAGTTAAAATTGAGTAGCTTTGTGTTTTTTTTTATAAATATAACTGTAATTTTATTTAAATAAATAAATTTGTTATAGTTGATGATATATAATTGAAAATGTGATTTCAAATCGATATAAATACAACAACTATTGATCTACTTTGACGATTTATTTTGTTTAGTTTGAGAGGCCAAAATTAATTTGATTTTTAAATGGGCAAACAATTGAACCCATATACAAAGAAACTTGACCAAAATTAAATGTAAATTTAGCTAAATTTATAACATTGTTATTTTTATAAAATATGCAGCACGCGACATTTTATATAATCTGTAAAATATTACATTTTTAAAATTTGAGAATAGCAAAAGTTCTGCACTATACATCCTTGTCTTCGGTAGATGTAAAAAAAAAGTAAGATTGTTGACAAAAATATGTTATGGTCAAGTTATAAATTAAACAAATCTAAACCCTATAATATACAAGCAAGGATACTTATCTACTGTCTATATATATACAAGAGTTTCAATTCACAGCACATAATAGAACTGGTACACAAACTCCAATGTTCCAACTTTAAAAAAAAAATACAGTTGAACAATAATGACTAAATATCCCCTACTATTTGTTTCTTATTGTCAAACGCGAAAGTAAGTCGCGTCGTCGAGTTAGTATACTTTTAGTGAGCTGTTACAATTGGTTTATGAGCAATGCTTAATGTTTTGTTGCATATAGAAATACTATGCAATCACATGACGTAATTAAACGAAAGCGGTTAGATTCATTTCGTTGATTTCATTTTCAATTCTTCATCTCTAGTAAGGGGAGGTAGTTTGCATTCACCGTTGTCTTGGGTTTGATGCTCCGTTCATACTTCTGAGTTCCGTATACGGTCTCCGTCCTAGGAGTTTTACATCATCGCCGTTGATTAGAGGTGCGTAATCTCGACGCTTTCTGTACATGATAAGCCTGAAAATTAAAAAAAAAAAAATTTAATTTAGAATTAAAATTTCAAAATAGTTCTATATTTTGAATTTCTTATTATTGAAGTACTTATTATATACTAAATTATGAGGCTTTTTTATATATGTATAGTGTTTACAAGGTAATATTTATTTCTTGAGCTTTAATGTACTTAATCAATAAACAAAAACATTTATAAATGTTATTATTATTAAGTATTTAATGATTTGAGTTATTTACAATTTTTGTATTAAAATATATACAATATATTCATATATACAGTATACAAATTATATATAATTGTATAAGAAGTTATTAGATTTTCATAAACTATATCACAAATTTGATATACACTTCTAGTAAGTTAAAGTTGAATCTAACGCACATGCTTCAATTATACTTGTACAACATGTTGATAAAAATAAACTTTGAAACGTATGAAAACATTCAACAGTTTCTCGGCTAACATTGACTCAAGCGAAAAAGATGAAAAGAATTAACATAAGTTTTTAAATAACAAAGATCACTCTAAATGTTTTTTTAAATAATAAATTTCAATGAATGAAATCTGCAATTCAAAGATTGAATGCTATTAATTTATGTTTGTTGGTGTGACACATGCAAGGAATTATCTGTTTATAGATAGTGATTTTATGGGGCACCATTACAAGCACACACATGAATACAGGGCTATTTTTAATGTGTAACCAAAATGGGATTATCTAGCAAAAAAAAAATGA
Organism: Nymphalis io; assembly: GCF_905147045.1. NCBI lineage: Eukaryota > Metazoa > Arthropoda > Insecta > Lepidoptera > Nymphalidae > Nymphalis > Nymphalis io. Next base: position 7,854,939 of record NC_065911.1, read on the forward strand.
ATATATATTATTTCTTTGGTATTCTATCATTAGTTCGTATTGCTGTTTGTTAATAACTAGTGATTGGGTAGTACCTACCACCCAGACGGGTAAACAAAGACCTACCATGACATAGCGACAATATTTTTCCTTTCGGAAATTGAAAGACAGTTTTTTTATATAAAATAGGTGGGCGGACGGATGAATAGGCCCCTGATGGTAAGTCACCACTGCCCATAGGCATTGGAGTTGTAATAAACATTAAGCACTCCTCACTGGTTTCTCCTGTAACCCACTCTCATCAAACCGAGCCTAAGGCCCTACCACCAATTAAATTCAACAAATAGGTTTAAATATATATGTAGAAATAATTTATAATGCAGATAAAATAAATAGATAGTTAAATTATTCCATTTACAAACGACCAGCCCGCATTTTAATTTTACATAGATTTACATAATGCGGTTTGATAATATATTATTGTTTTTGATGAATACATTTACATAAAAGTATTATTCGTTAATCTGATATAATTTGACGAGCCAGTTGGCGTGGTTGGTAGATACTTGCCTTTCACATCGAAGGTTGTGGGTTCGATTCCCACACAGGACAGACATTTGTGTGCATGAACATGTCTGTTTGTCCTGAGTCTGGGTGTAATTATCTATATAAGTATGTATTTACAAAAGAATAGTAGTATATGTAGTATATCAGTTGTCTGGTTTACATAGTACAAGCTCTGCTTAATTTGGGATCAGATGGCCGTGTGTGAATCATATATATATTATCAGGGTTTAATAGACATGGCCGCTAATATTAACGTTTTCGTTCGTAAAAAATCCTTAATTAAATTCTAATGACCAAATGATATTTAATAGTTTAGGCAGGCGGACGAGCATATGGACCACCTGATGATATGCGGTCACAAACGTCCATAGATATTGGCATTGTAGGCAATGTTAACCATCGCTTACATCGCCAATGCGCCACCAACCTTGGGAATTAAGACACCGGCTCACTCACCCTTCAGACCAGAACACAACAATACCGAGTACTGCTGTTTGCGGTAGAATATCTGATGAGTGGGCGGTACCTACTGAAACAAGCTTGCACAAAGCCCTACCACCAGTAGAATGCCCATCAATGTTCGATATGATCACTAAAGGCAAATTTTTATCTTTATTAAACTAATTTTGTAAACGGTGATGCCTCGATTCGTATTCGATTAACTTCTGAGCTTCTTGAGTATTAAGGATAAGTCTCATGGTTTATTACGCCATTGTTCCGCTTTCGGTTGGAGGATAGTGAGTGGCATTTTTATATACGATATTTGTATTCTTTGTTAAACTATAATAAATACATAACAGTGGCATATAAGTAACCTGAAGTGCCTTATTTGACTTGAACAAGAAAATGATTGTTTTTTTTTTAAATTATATAAGGCTTAATGTACTGAGGAACTAATTAATTAGACGATGTTTAAAATATTTTATAAATAAAATTACGATTTTATAAATGCATAAAGAATTCGAACTTTAAAAAAAATAACTTTATAATATCATATCATTAAATATTTAGTTTAAATTACAAATGAAAAATAACTAAATAAATAAATTTATCAAATTGTAATATTTGAAATATTCTAGAACACTCTGTATGTAAAGGTGAAATAATTGAAACAGCGAGAAGCGCATACGCAATCATATCTACGATTTATTCAGTCGTTTCCCGACATTCGAGTTAAGCACACGTTTTTATGGAAAATCTTAATTATTTGTTGTTTATTTAATACATTATCAGCGTTATCATCCCAGAATAAGGTAATCTTATTTTTATCAATGTATTTTTAAAACTTGTTTTTCGAATTCGATTTTTAAATATTATGTTTTTTTTTTAATAACAGTTTTTAAATTTATTTTTCGCTATGGCGATACAGTTATATGCGGTCAATTACTATAAGTATATATTTTAAAGCACTTTAATTTAGCATTTCCTTTTTTATTCATTTAAATAGTATAAACATCAAATGCTTCTGTAAAACGTTTTATATATATTAAAAGTAGCTTATGTGAATCCAAGTTATAGAAGAAATGCAATATTAAATACTTAAGAAGGAAAACATCGTGGGAACAAATTGACTTTGTTATATATATATATATATATATATATATATATATATATATATATATATATATATATATATATATATATATATATATATTTCTAGATCATATGAAATCTACCTTTTTATGTTATTAATTTTTTTTTCTTGTTTTAGATACATATGGCTGATTTAATGACGGTTATGATAAATAATTCCACCAACCCGCATTGGAGCAGCGTGGTGGAATAAGCTCCATACCTTCTCCTCAAAAAGGGACAGGAGGCCTTAGCCCAGCAGTGGGACATTCACAGGCTGTTACGGATGGTAAATAATTTAATTAAACTTTAAATTGTATCGATAATTTTTTAGTCGTATTAAGTTCAAAATTCCGTATATTTGATAATTGTTAAAATATTGTATAATAGCTATTTCAGAGAATATTATATAACCTGACACTAAGAATTTATGTACTTATACCAAAATATTTCTGCTAACTGATAGTTAAAACATATATTTACTGATACATATGTAGGTGATGATGTAATGTTATTTTATTTTTAATAAAAAAATACACTATTTGACTTTTATTTATCTCCCATTTTTATATAATATTATTAATGCGAGAATTTGCATATTTGTTACCAAATTACGTTTAAATTGAATGTATTCTATGAAACCTGTTACATGGAGTATGTTCTGGAATAGTACATATTTGATTTATGTTCAAGTAACAATTACAACAAGAATTAAATCTAAGCTTTGTTCCTATTTATATAAGGTATAAAATCAAAATTATCTCCTTGCGATTTTTATTAGTTGATCTGTATGGACCAGGGTTGATTATTTTGTTATATACTTAAGCATTTTAGTAAATAAAAGAAATATCTTATTATTTTCGCTCGACTACGATTATGTACATAACCGTAATATATAACAAGAGATAGATAATGTTTAATGCATATCCCTTTTGTTGTGCACCACCTATTTATATATTATAGAGCAATGCGCAATGATTTGTGGTCATGTACCGGAACGGTGAGCCAGTGTAATTGTACAAAGTGGTCACCTCTACTCGGCAGATTTAGTTATCTCGAAAACAAATTAAATATCAGCCCAGTCACGTTACGTAACGATATACCTAGTAGTAAATGATATGTCAGTTTGTCCTTATATACGTTAAATATAAGCAACTGTTATATAGCTTATATCGTTAAAACTTAAAATATCAAAAAGTTAGTTTTTTTTTTTAAATATACTGTTTTGACTTAAATATTTTTATAAAATGATTTGAAAGGCAAATATTCCAAAATGAAAACTGATATTCTTAAAAACGACACAAGTATTGAATTTAGCAATTATCAAAACGATCTGTTCAAGGTGTTACGCATAAAAAATATACTTTAGTCCAACCGGAATGAGTGTGAAAAATAAATAAAATTAGTTAAAAATATTTGAACAACCAATAAAAAAATGTATGTTATAAAAATTTAATTAAATATTATTGAATTAATTAACTGTAATTTAAAAAGGTAAGGTTATTTCAATATGTGATTATTTGTGTATTGTATTTTTTATCTAACCTTATTTTAGTAAATTCAAAATGGCGTAGAATAATACTGCTATGGGGTCACTCTACTCTACTAGTCTTTTTTTAAAGGATTGACATTATATTGTAAGAAGAGATGGCGCAGTGGTTAGAACGCGTGAATTTAGAATGGATGATCGTGGGTTCAAACTCATTGAATTTTCATGTGTTTATAATTCATCACGTGCTGGACGGGAAGGAAAACATCGTGAGGAAACCTGCATGTGTCGAATTTCACTGAAATTCTGCCACATGTTTATTCTACTAACCCGCATTGGAACAGCGTTGTGGAATAAGCTCCAAACATTCCCTCAAAAAAGGAGAGGAGGCCTTAGCCAAGCAGTGGGACAGTCATAAACATTGGTAACTTTGATAAATTTTTATTACTTTATAATTGTGTAGGTTTCTAATAGTTAACAATCGATACAAAATGGCTTTGCAGACGTGAAGCGACAGGGTTTTTCCGTAAGAAAAACTCAAAACTCATCGCAGAAAACGGCGGTGGAATTTCAAAAAATGATATGCGACATTGATAATGATAACATTTCAAGAATACACGCATCAAAATAGTATATCACCATAAATCGGTTGGTAACATTTCACGGATGAGTAGTGAAGTGAGTTATTTTAGAATATAGTTAAGGTGACTGCTGATTCGAAGGTGAGTGTGATAGCGTCTAAATAATTCCTGTTTTAATTTCGATGATTTTTATGTGTATTTGTATGCATTCTACAAGAATCTAGATAATTGTAATATAATTTTTTTTTCCTTGATTAAAAATAGAATTTTCATATTTAAGATAATGTTATTGCAAAATAATAATACATGTGCAGATTCTATTTTACATCTCTATCAATAACTTGCTATCACATCTAATCCTTTAAATGTGAAAGAGACAGCAATATGTTTCGTACTTTATTGTTTTGTATATATATAATGTATATGTATGTATAAGAAACGTGTACGGATTATATTTTACATACAGTACAGTAACAGCCTGTAAATGTCCCACTGCTGGGCTAAGGTCTCCTCTCCCTTTTTGAGGAGAACGTTTAGAGCTTATTCCACCACGCTGCTCCAATGCGGGTTGGTGGAAATATTTTACATCTCTATCAATAACTTGCTATCACATTTAATCCTTTACACGTGTAAGAGACAGCAGTATGTTTCGTACTAAATTGTCTTTGTTTAACACTGAAACAAGCCCCATTTAGTCTTATTTATCTCCACAACAATCTCACGTTTAAATGAGACAATGCAGATGCGCTATCTCGCCGACCTTGGCGTAATTATTACGTTCTATTTTATCTGTTTTCATTGTGACGGTAATTAAATGAAGCTGTGCCATCTGTTTGTTCTGATAACATATTTCATAATTTCATATCGCGTCTTACTTTCGCTTTAAAACTGACAATCAAAACAGTTTTCGTCATAACCGAATCTCTAGATGTATGCTTGGAAAAAAATTTTGTCGTAACCAGACAGAATTACTATCACATTTATAATATTATAACGATATATACGATAAAAACAAATTATTACATTGGTATCCGTAATACTCAATACTCGCAAGTTATAAATAAATACGAAAAGTCGTCCTTCTATTTTAGGTTATAGTTTTTAATATACCGACATACAAATTAACCTAATATAAAACAAAAGCATGTAAAATATAATGATTAAAAAACATGTTTTTCATAATGAATAATAACAATTTTATGTAATTGATGAAAGCTAAATATGTAATATTTGTTTAAAGTAGTTCATTATTATTTAAGATTTACATTAAAGTGTTAATTTAACATTGGCAACACTGATTCATTTTTTTAATAAAACAAAAATAAACGCAAGGTTGAGTGAACGGTTGTAATTATTATGCCGATAGTAATAACATTGAGCTAATGATAACTTTACATAGTGACCGATATATACATAATATTTGTTTACGTTATATATTTGTATGTACACATATATTACTTTAATTTTGATTCCACAACCACTAATATTACAGTCTTTTGACGCCTTAGTTCATTAAGAAACTAGTTTTGAATTTACGTTGATTACCATAATGCATAGACATTCTTTTTTAATTTGCAGTTTCATTAAGAATAATACAGACAAAATATTGAATAATGTCTCTGATTTTTTTATTTGCAGTTTCATTATGATCAATACAGACAAAATATTAATCATAAATTGATTAAACGACGCGATTAACATACGAAATATTGTTAAAAATAACTTTGCTTTGAATTTCGCGATATATAGAACGAAGTGTTTTCCAGAATGTTCTAAGCTAACCCTAACTGACGTAATTGATTGTTCAATCTACGTGTATCCTGTCCTTTGTCAAGGCGATGGCGATTTCAAGGTACGATGAATGGAGATGAATGACGTATCAATAAGTTAATTCTTATCTCGATGATTTATTACTATTTATGAAAGAAATGAAATTCACTTGGTGGTAGGGGTTTGTGCAAACCTGTGGAGAGGTACCGCCCATTCGTCAGATAATAAACCACCTAATAGCAATACTAGTATTGTTTTGTTCCGCAATGAAAGTTGAGTAAGCCAGTATATATACAAGTTTGGTGCATTGGCGATTAAGGTATAGTTAATATTTCTTACGATGCCAATGTCTAAGGGCGGTGGTCACTTACCATCAGGCCCGCATTAAATTATAAAAAAAGATATTTTTTGTCTTTTTTTTTTTTGGGAAACTAAACATAACTCGAACCGCATAAATACCTAATTGGATAATTTGCAAAGTAATTCAATAGTATGATTAAATACTAAGGATGGTGATAAGTGTGGAGCTGACATTACACAAGGTTAGCACAGGTTAAAAATAACATTGTGATTAGTCTCAAGATTAAGTGTTCCGTGTCTTGGTGGTTTTGTCCTGATGGGAACGGATCAACTTGATTTATGATACTAAATATATGGTGTTGCAGTTTGGGATAAAATAATATGAAATATTAATTTAAAATATGGTGATTAAAAGTTCATTTTTACACTAAACACATATATTTATGTGGTTTTGTTGGTATCGTGATAATAGACTCGAGAGAGTGAAAAATTCATGAGTTGTGTATTATGTTATTACACGTATGATAAAATTGGTTTGTTTATTGAATTGTATCATCAGTTCTTGAAATATGCGGACTATTGGACATTCACACATAGAGACAATGCATATATATACCTACGCATATGCATTTTTTAAAGTCTTAATTTGGTTAAATCTAACATAATCAAAACATGCATTCTACTTGACGATTAAAATTGTGTTCTCTATTTCGGCTTCAAATTTCGATAATTTATACAAGATAATTAGTACAACATTTTTTATTTTTTCATTATTGTTTCATTTATTTTGTATACTTTAAACTTTATTAATATGACTTAATTTTGTTAATATCTTTGGGTGAGATGGAGTAAATTATTTGTATTTATTTCTTACCTACTAAAGTAGCTAATTAAATCGTACAGATTATATATGTAAAATGTTTTATATAAACAAATAAATACCACACAAAACCCAAAAGTTTTTACTTCCATAAGGAAAAAACAATGTAACACCATCTAGGTTTAATAAGAAGAGATTAGTTTTAATAATATATGCGCTAGATGGCGTTGAAGCATTGAACTCATCTCTCGCGCGTTTTTTAACGTTTCTTTTTAAATAAAATATTGATTTTATAGTTCGTATATATGCGAATAATAAATAACTTTATAGAACATAACTTTATATACAACAATCATGCGATGAAAATAAATTATTTTTTTTAGCTCCGTTAGCAATAATGGTTTTTTTTTAAATTATATTTAAATGCCTTACGAAATTTGATCCTAAACATAGTAAGATATATCTGGCTATACAGAAAACTTTATTAATAAAATAAAAATATAATAAGTAATAAGACAAATATATAGGCATTAAAATTATTGATAGTTTGATACTAAGTAAATATTTACATCACAACCTGGTTTATTTAAATATATATAATTCAAGAATTAATACAATTATTTGGAATGTTAAAAGTATCACATACATTTACATTTAACAATAAGGTACAGTCAGCTAAAAAATGTTACAAATAGCTAATACATATAAGTTTGTGGCTGACTGTACATAAGATTATAATATAGTTTCTTTTTGAAGAACTACTAAGTATATTAAATATATATATATATATATATATATATATATGTAGCTTTTTAGTATTTGATTTTTAAAGAGTTATGTAAAAATAAATAAATAAAATACATAAGTTTTTTTTTAATTCAAACGACACATTTTTTTACTTTGTTCAATAAACTTAATGTATATGATAATAAGTTTAAAATTCACTTTACTACATGTACTACAAATGACATGCAAAAATTGTACTAGTATAAATATATTATATATGTAATTAATATTAATTATTACCTTGTAATACTAATACTATTTAAATTGACGTAAAAACTCCAAAGTTAAAACCGAGCAATTAAAAGAAATGTATAACCACAGATATAATAATAAAAACGATTATATTTTTTTTATAAATAGTAAAAATAACAGTTTTATTATTTAAAAAAAAATATCTAAGCAAACGATTCCAACATAAATGAAAACTGAAGTATCTTCATCTTAAAAAAAAACATATTTTCTATATTAAATGTAAAAATGAAGTTATGTCAATATTTATTAAAATTTTGCGATAATTTTATTTATCTGGAATTTGTATAATGGAGTTTTTACCTCGAATTATTTTTATATTAATAAAAAGGTATGATCTTACTTTAATTCGGCCTCATAATACTTTTAAGGTATCACCAAATAATATCTGAAACAATAAAATGACAATTTAAGAAGAGTGTCAAATATGATCAATTTATATGAATTTGTTTTTATTTTTATTTTAGTGGGATTATTGCGATGTCACACATTGCAAGTAAAAATATTAATATCGAAAATTTTAAGATTAGCGTTTACAGACAACATTCATTCAGATATTTATATTTTTTGTACTGTCATATATGAGCATTTATTTAAATTGTAGTTAAGAAAATAAATGGTTTAAAAAAAATCGACTAAAAAGTATCTCAGTATTCGAAGGTTTAATGTTTTAAATTCTCTGTTTGAAATGGAATATATAAAAAACTAATAAAAAGTATGCCAATTCAACTCACCTCACCCCAGCGTCCCCGCGGCCAGCGAGGCGGCGACCACGAGCAGCGCGGTGGCCACGCCCCCCGTGCCCATCGCCGCGCCGCGCACCTCCTCGCTCTCCTCACCGAACGCCTCCGCTACAGATAACGTGTCTGTCAAACAGCCAACTGGTAAGCGGATGCGTACCAGTGGGCTTCTAGACGGGCTTTGTGGCTATGGTTCCAAATTTAAATTTTAGACATTTCATTCAGTTTTTTTTTTAAAGGATAGATAAAATATGTTGTCTCTAATGGACTTTATGTCAATGAAATAGTAATTTATTTGTCTCTAAATTTAATAACAAGTTTCTTTATTTAATTAAAAATACCATAAATAATATTAAAAATACAATATTAATGTGTGTAGAAAGGAATAGAAATTTAGTTAATTTGAAGTTTACTGATTACGTGCAAGAAAATATTGTTTATTACCATAAACCAATATATATAGAAGCTACATAGCCCAATTATTGTCTAGAATGCCCACCGAAACATGCATTTACATAAACATATTACAACCAAATAATTTGTATATAGTTATAGTTCTTTACATATAAAATAAATAAAATAATTAAATTTATATATAAATAAACTGCTCAAATAATGAAGCGCCGCAAATATTCACTTTTATCCAACGAATATTAATTTGCGGGGCTGGGTTTTAAGCCTTAGGTCCATGGTCATCTGATACTAAAAAAATTATAAAAGGGCTCTCTAAGAAACTGATCCACACTTCTGGTGATCCAACAGCTGTCGCTTATATAGCCCAAAGACTGAGTCTAGCGGTGCAGAGAGGCAATAGTGCCAGCGTCTTGGGTACAATGCCACAGGGCATTTGAGACGGCGTGTTTTTTCTATACATTTTTAATGTCTATTTTTTTTTTAATTTTAGTTAAGGAATATATGAAAAAAAAGTGAGTAAATATATATAAATTTAAATTATTTTAAATATGTAATTTTACTGAAAAATTCGTGAATTACTAGAAAAAAAGCAATAATTGTAATACAAGTGCAAAATATTTATATAATAATAAAAAGATTATAGACAACTCAGAATGATTTAAAATTTCATATATAAATATGTACATAAACTTGAAAATATAGAGAATACGTGCGCGGCAAAAAAGCAAGATAAATAGCATCAGTCATTTTATTATATGTTACAAGATTAGAGTAGTTTATTGAAGCAATCATTAAATTTTTTATCCTACTGCTAAAAACATAAAAAAAACTACGGACTCTATGAAAGTAAAAGGTTTATGCACATACCTATGTCAACGACTTCACCGAAGATGAGTGAATGAGCAGAGAAAAAAAAATAATGAGTGACTTAAACTGCATGTCCACGGAAAAAAATAGAAAATATTGTATTTTTCATCACAGGTTTGTGACAATCAGTTTTGTGATCAACTTAAGTTGTCAACAAGAACCAAAACAATGTTGTATAGTTATTGATGACTTTAATAATTGTCAAAAGTTAAAAATACAGAAATTTTCTACTATTTCAGTAGACATAGCACCATTACATATATTATAGTTAAATTATATTTATTCATATTACAGTTAAATTATATTAAACGTCAATATCAGCTTACTCTAAAGGCATCATATTTCAACATTCAATTGCGAATTTAAAATACTAGATAAATGAAAATGAACGAACGAATGACAATGGATTTGAATTCATTCTTTTCTATTTATGTAGTTAAGCAGTTAATTCGTGCAATACAAAATAATACTCGTTAGTTATTTAATAGACCTAATATTTTATTCATTAAAAGAAATATAAAAATCTGCAAATATAGTATTTGTTTTAATAGCATTAGTTATCATTCAAACTCCAAGCGAATATATACTTAAATGTTATAACATTAAGTCTGATTTCTTACCTCCGTATTGGTCGAGAAGGGCCATTATAACGCCATTGGTCCAGCCAAAGCCGGTTTGCACAACGTACTCCCCACCACCTCCGGTACCGCCGAATATTGTCGCGTCGTACTGTCGATATTTTTAATATTACAATTCGCTCCGAATTAATAAAGAAATTCATCCGATTAACTAATTTATATGAACTTCAAATTTGACGCAATTTCCCGTTTTAAAGGATACAGCAACAGACAGTCATTGACTCATTGATGGATTAAGAGCTCTTCTCTTAAGGAGAAGCAGGTCACTCCGTCACTCTCCTCCACTGCGTGTCGGTGGATGCAATTTCATCTGACATATGTAGGATTCTTTGCGATGTTTCCCTTCACCGCAGAGTACAAAATGAATTATAAACGCAAATGAATATCAGGGAGCGGTCGCCGTGCGATGGTGTTCCCACCTTCTCCAGCATGGCCGTCTTCTGGCGCCACACCTCGTAGTTGGAGCGCACCCACTTGGCGGCGAGGTGCGCGGCGGCGCGCGCGGCCAGCGCCACGCCCGACTGCGCCAGCCCCGACACCACCATGTCCTGCAGCGGCGGCCACGCGTTGGGGTAGTCCCACTGCTCGCCCGAGTGCTCGAACGTGGTGGGGATGCCGCCCTCGAAGATGTCCACCTGCGCGAGACGGGAACGTAACAAACGCTGGCACCGCATTGACGCTCTAAAGTATGATTTTCACGCAGTGCCATTGATTACTTCCCATTTCCAGAAAATGCCTCCCCCTACTGTGTACATGTTCTCATTTACAGTTGTTAATAATAAAGAGTAATAATAATGTCATCGTTTCAAATTAGAATAAAATTGTAGTTCATAAAAAAAAACAATGTTTTCTTGTACTTATATGTTAATATATAATCTTATTCCATCTTTACCTTTACTTTGTCCAAATAATTAATGACTCGATTCACATAGTAGTCCTTTCTTGCTTTGTCGTAACTTCCGGTCCACAGCGGAGCGATGTTTGATGGGTAGAAGTAGTCTCTTCGTCTACCTGACTCGAGACTGAAATCTAACCAGGCGCCAACGTCTTCGTGCCAAAGAACCTGAAAAAAATATTAAATTGAAATGAATTTTCCACCAACTACAAAAACACATTATAAGGCATGATCTTTTAAATGTCGAAAATGTTTGAACGAACAATATAGACGCCATATTGGAATATGACTATAATGATATTTTTTATTTTGTTTATAGTACAGGTAGGCGGACGTGCATATGGGCCACCTGATGGTAAGTGGCCACCGAAGCCCATAGACATTGACATCGTAAGAAATGTTAACTATCGCTTACATCGCCAATGCGAATGCCAATCCACCAACCTTGGGAACTAAGATGTTATGTCTCTTGTGCCTGTAATTACACTGGTTCACTCACCCTTCAAACCGGAACACAACAATACCAAGTACTGCTGTTTTGCGGTAGAATATCTGATGAGTGGGTGGTACCTACCCAGACGAGCTTGCACAAAGCCTACCAACAGTGAAATATTATGATATATAATTAAAGTTCACCATCCTAACCACAGATAAAAACAAACGAACGATTTTACAAACTCATTTTATTTAACTATAGCCCTAGCTTGTATTTTCTCACCTTTTCAATAGCTTCCATTAGTCTAGCATGCACATCCCTATAATACTGAGCCTTGTCGAAATTCTTCAATTTCTCATGGAATTCAGCCATCAGTTGAGCGTTCCAGCACAATATTGCGTTTAGGTCGACGGGAATAATTGACCTTGTTTTAAGATTTGTCAGATTTCCTGTAACAAAATAAACAGACAAATTACTAAATGCATTAATTGGATTATCACCGTCTTGTCATGCCAAAATATATCTTTATACTATAAATACTTAGGTCAATAAAAGATCCACAAAAGTAGCTTTTAAGTTAAATGTGTTAATAAAAAATAAATGATTACCAAAAATAAGTACATATGTACTTTTAAATATAAAACAACTAGTGTAGTAGCAAATATATATTACCAAGTACAATTAAATGAATATATACTCTGGACAGGATAGAAAAAGGGTCGGTTAGAAAATCTTCAATATCTTCAAAAGTACCTGACCTAGATTTATGAAATAAACATTAAATTAAAGAATATTTTAATGTACTTAAATGAAAAAAAAAGAATTCAAGCATCATCATTCAAAAAAAAGAAATTTTTTAATAAATGTAAAATAAATAAAATGTATATTTTTTGTTTATTTTACACAACATTAAACCTTTTGAGAAAGTATTTAAAAATATCTTACTAAAGATAAATTTATTATTTTGTAAACATTCAAACTCAAAGAGTGTAAAAAAAAATTTTTGCTACTTGTTATATGATATTATAGATCAATGTTCATTAATTGATTGAATCAATTCTAGTAAAATTAGAACGACCGAATCATGATCGTGGATTCAATCCCAGGCAAGAACCATTGTGCTTGACGGTGAAGGAAAACGTTATGAGGAAACCTGCATGTGTCTAATTTCACTGACATTCTGCCACGTTTGTATTCCATCAACCCGCATTGGAGTAGCGTGGTAGAATAACCTACTCCTCAAAAAAGGAGAGGAGGCCTTATCCCAGCAGTGGGATTCAGAGGCTGTTAGAATATGTAAACGTCCGAGTGCATCTCTTTTGTATCATAAATATTTTGATATACCCGTCCCCCACATTATTTCGAATGTAAACAATGGATCTTAGGTTATTTAACTAATAATTCTATGGTTTATCAATATAAACATTACCTTTGTTGGTGCCATTAAGGATGAACCATCTGGACGAAAAGTCCCACCCAGATTCAGCGGCTGCTTTTAACTCTGCATATAATTCTTCCTTTTTGACTTCTGTGTCGAAATGTCTGAAGAAAATATTGTTTTATTTATAAATAAGCTTTAACTTGATTTTAACTGAGAATTAAATATATATCTTTTTATTTTAGTTTTATTTCTAAATTATATTAATAAATATAAACAAATGTTAATAGTATAAATAAGTACATTTATGTTAAAAAGTTAACGAAGCTTTGTGCAAAAGCCTGACTGGGTAGGTACCACCTCTTATCAGATATTCTACCTCCAAACAGCAATGCTTAGTATTGTGTTCCGGTTTGAAGAGTGAGTGAGCCAGCGTATCAGGCACACCGTAAGTGACATAACATCTTAGTTCCCAAGGTGGCACATTGGCAATGTAAGTAATGGTTTTTTCCATTTCTAGCTCTTAGTTCGGTGGCGACCACTTACCATAATTTAATTACCTTAAAACTATACATTATTTGAAGTAATGAAGTGAAATTACTTAGCACAGTCAATATCTTCTTTGTAACTCTCAGGTCTTGGTCCCTGGGACTGGTCAGTGTATCTTAATAGTCTGTATCTGAAAAAATAAAAAGATTTAATTAATTCATTAGATATGGTAGCTTAAATCTACTTCTTGTGCAACATATAACACAGATTAAAAAAAGTTATAAAAATAAATAGAGAAAGTTTTATAGGCACAGGGTTTGTAAGGATATGCGAATCTTAACCGAAGATTAATATTAATACGTATTAATCTGTATTGAGTTTTCTTCTATTTGGGTTTATGATTCATTTCACGCGTATGTTGGGTTGTGAGGAAGCCCGCACGTATGATCTATCACTTGTATAATTCACCAAATCAGCGTGAAATAAGTTCTAAAGTTCTAAGGCCACTGTCGAGCAGTGCGACATTTACGATGTTCTGTTATTGCTGTGAATGTCAAGCTCAAGAATATGACAAAATAAAAAATGAGCTAAAGATAATGACAATTTCAAGAAAGTTAACAGCCTTTAGAGCAAAGAAAGGAAGAGAAAAGACAGTTTAATATAAGAGAAAAAGAGAGAAATTAGGATATTATGACTTTTTTGATGGAAAGTGATGATACAGTCTAAGGTGGAGCACGCTTGCCTAGAAGATGCCTATTCACTCTTGACTTAAGGGTACTTAAGGTGGAAAACGGAGATCGGGAGGATATTCCACGAAATCGCGTGGATCTACAGCATGTTGGTGTATTTCATTATTTGTGGTGGTTTTCATTCGCTACATGCATGTTTTTTTTCAAACAAACAAGAGAACACACTGGTGTTTGCTTGATTTAAATCTTCTCTAAAGTATACATTTCTCATTTGTACTTACTTCTGTCCATCGTAATCCACATCAATGGTATGGTTCTTCACCCAGAAGTCGTATTCGCGGTCCAATGTTTCAATGTGTTGTCTCAAAAAGTCAATATCACCAAAATCATCCATTATTAATTTCACCATGGGAATTAGGAGAGGTGGTTGAGATCTGCAAAAAACAAATATAACTTAATAAAAATAGCAACATTATATATTTAATGTTATTGATACTTTGATTAGTGTCAATTTGAATTGATTTGATTTATTTAAATTTTTATTATTGTAATTTTTGTCTTTTTACGATTTAATTTATATTTATGATCCCTGTTTGGTCGAAATAAATGATTTTATTATTATTATATTAAATGGTTACGTCATGTAAAATAAAACATCAATTTATTATGGCCCGCTCCAACAAAATTCTAAAAATGATTGCTAACAGTCTAGACTGTATATTTATAAACCGCTGTTGTAAAATTTTAGCTGGACCAGTAAATTATATAAGTAGTATTTTTTTTTTGTTTGTTTAGTTAAAACCGTTTTCTTTTTATAATTTTGTATACGAGTCTTATTACTTGAATAAATAAATTATTATTATTATATGTGAAATAAAAAATATATATGAAGTGCTTACTTATATGCTTTTATATCATATTAAGTAAGTAAATAACCATGCGTTGCGATGCTTTCTTTGTTATTTTAAGCAAATATAATATGTCTTGTACGCCCCGAAATATACTTTGATTGTACGATGTATAACTACAGTTACAAAAATAAACATAATTGTGCGTTAGACGTATCATAAAAATACTGGTGGTAGAGCTTTGTGCAAGCTTGTCTGGGTAGGTACCACCCACTCATCAGATATTCTACCGCAAAACAGCAGTACTTGGTATTGTTGTGTTCCGGTTAGAAGGATGAGTGAGCCCGTGTAATTCGAGGCACGAGGGACATAACATCTTAGTTCCCAAGGTTGATCGCGTATTGGTAATGTGAGCGGTGGTTAACATTTCTTACAATGCCAATGTCTATGGGCGTTGGTGACCACTTACCATCAAGTGCCCCGTCCGCCTTCCTATAAAAAAATGCCAGTACTGTAAGCTCTGAAGTCAAAATGTATTGTCGAATATGTAATGAAGTAACGCAAAGATAATGAGGTGACACTTCCACGCAGACCCCTAATTGTCATGTATTATTAACTTCACTCGAACTAAGAACCATACCAGGTGCTAAATTTAGAAACATTATCTTAATTCCAGTCAATGGTCAGAAGTGCAAGTACGCTGTTTTTTTATATATACGCAACGGACTTACTATCTTTGTTCCCAAGGTGGTTAGCGCATTGGCGATGTACGGCATGATTAATGTTTCTTACAGAGCCAATGTCTACGGGTAGTGGTGACCATGTCCATTTGTCTGTCTAGCTATTTTTAATATAAAAAAACTATGCCAGAAAATACCGTGTGCTGATTTCCATGTATTGGTTGAAAGCCACCCACATGATTATCTACCAATTTAGAGCAGCATGGTGGAATAAGCTGCAAATATTATTTCCTTTAAAGGAGAGGAGGCGTTACCCAATAGTAGGATAGTAACAGACTGTTACTTTGCTTTATAAATGGTTATAAAATGAACACACACTTATTATAAATTTTCTAACCTCATTAAATAATAAATTCTTCCTCCATTGGGTATGAAGCCGAATCGGTCAACTATGTTCAAAAAGTTAACGACCATCCCTCTAGCTGTGGTGCGCATTTCTGATAACAAGAGGCCCTTGATGATCCAATACGAATCCCAGTAGTAGAATTCACGGAATCGACCACCTGAAATACAAATACAATAATAATAATAATGTCCTCCAGACCGATTTCGGCCACGTTTGCCAATCTCAAGAGAGATTAGCCAACTACGCAGGAGATATTATAGTGCACAAAAGTGTGCGCAAACACAGGTGCACTCTCATTTCCCTAGGTCTCATAATCCGATGGGATGGCAATCTGATACGAACGGAAAAAGTTCAGGCGCAGGACCAACATCTTTACGTGCTTTCAGAGGCACGGGAGTGTACACACTTCCAACTTCCAGACTCCGGGCTGCTACTGAGAATTTTCTGACAGAAAAATCCAATAACTTTATTGGCCCGACCTGGGAATTGAACTCAGGACCTCCGGGTCTGCGCCCTTACATCAAGCCACTAGACCAACGAGGCAGTTAACAATAAATATTAATTAAATAACTTTCGTTAATCTTTGATTTTTGTCTGTCTGTGTACAAGTAGCAACAATGATTGATAACTTCAGCTCCATAGTTTGGATGAAATTAGTTAAAAAGCATTTACTTTTATGAGATGAATATACTATACTTCTAGGTGGTAGGGCTCTGCATGTGCAAGCCCGTCTGTATAGGTACCACCCATTCATCAGATATTCTACCGCTAAGCAGTAGTAGTTAGTATTGTTGCGTTCCGGTTTAAACGGAAACGAAGGAAGGGTTATACTTCTTACATCACCAATGTCTATGGGGGGTGGTGATCACTTAATATCAGGTGACACATTGTCGTCCGTGTACCTCTAATATTAAAAAAAACTCACCGGGCACAATCACAGGATTATCTACATATATAATAGAGTACAGTTCTTGGTTCTGTTTGACCTCATCCTTCATCTTTCTGCCGAGTTGTAACCAAAGCCTGTTTAAGTCTGATGCCCATTGGTGGAAGAGAGGGTCCTTGATCCGTTGAAGAAATGCTGTGGAATACAAAATATTACATGAACTCGAATCTAACTTAAGAAAAGGTCACATTTGATAATGTCACATAAAAATTTATTTGAATATACAAAAATGTTTGAATTCAAGAGGTCACGTTAAGATGTGATTTGAGTATTGTAAAATGATTAACAGAAAACTAATAATGGTATTATCCTCTTGAGAAATTTTAATCACGGCGGCCATTCTTAATAAAGACAACAGATTATACGTAGCCGATTTCTTAGTACATAAGCGTGTGCGCAAACATAAAGCCGTTGGTCCAGCGCCAATTATGTCACCAATCGTGACGGATTTCCGTCCCATCGGATTATGAGAGAGAGAGAGAGGTAATAGAGAATGCACCTATGCTTGTGTACACTTGTTTACTCGATAGCTGGCCAGTCCTTAAGGTTGGCTGCCGTGGTTGTACTTTACTTTAAGGAACTTTTTGAAAATACCAAATTTTCCAAAATTTATTAGTTCAATTTTTTTGTATGGATTGAGAACAGAGCAAAATGATATGATCGTCGACCACCTTACCGGGATTCTCTTTCCAATCCGTCGGTCGCCATTCTTCGAATTCAGAACCTTCAGGGTCGAAATTTTGATTAATAAACTCCTGGACGTCAGCCTTCGTTGGCCTTGAACCTGTCCTGGATAAAGAACGTATTATATAATAAACATACTTTTATAAAAATAACAAGCTTTCAAATGATACAACGTTAATACATCGATTTCATTGTGAATTGAATATATGGATCGCGATCAAGTGTCATTCCTTCGTGTAATCGCGTAGTTAATTTTCTTCAAAGTTGATGGAAGTCATCATTAGGAAACATACGCATTAAAGGAATTAATTAGAAGTAAGTAACAGCCTGTAAATGTCACACTGCTAGGCTAATGCCTCCTCTCCTTTTTGAGGAGAAGGTTTTTAGAGCTAATTCCACCACGCTGCTTCAATGCGGGTTAGTGGAATACACATGTGGCAGAATTTCAGTGAAATTAGACACAATCAGGTTTGCTTCACTGTCAAGCACGAGATGAACTATAAACACAAATTAAGCACATGAAAATTCAGTGGTGCTTGCCCGGGTTTGAACCCAGGATCATCGGTTAAGATTCACGCGTTCTAACCACTAGGCCATCTAGTTTTATAAAGGAATTAATAGGCCATGTAGTTTTGCATTGCTCTTCTGGACAAAATTTTCACAGTCGACCAGCAGTGATTCATCAAAACGACTAATTTACTAGTTAATATTAGTGGAGCCAAGTGATTACCTGGTCATCATCTGGTTGAAGTGTTCCAATGTGATGTTGGGTGATAGCTTCATCTTCATGTCTACAAAAGTCTTGGAGTCTTTGTACAGGCCGGCCATCTGGACCGTGTCTAGAAGGGGGCCATGACAGAATATCGTACTGAAAAAAGAAAAGACTTCGCTTATACATCTATATATATTTTATAGTTTAATTTCAACTTCGAATTCGAGTGCAGCATAATTTATGTAACGTTTCAATAAAACTATCCTCATGCAATAAAGGTTTAACGAAGTAAAAGATATAAATGTATCATTCATTGTGCCCATGTTTTTATTATTGCATTTATTTATCTTATAAATTAAATAAATACCATTTCTAGGGAATAGCTCTCTTATGATATTAATGCTTAGATTGGGAAACAAATGAGCTGTGTGTAGTCGAAATATTGACTTTTCTATATATTCCAATGACAGTATAAGCAAAGCTAGACAACCTTAGATATACATATTCCATGCAATTTGCCTTTATTTGATACACTATTTTACTTAACTACTTATATACACTTTAATTTTATTTCAAATTTCGATTGATGCCGACATTTAAAACGCCATTTTTAAAAAATCACATCATACATTATCTCGACCAATAATGTCACCTGAATTGAAATTCAAAGTTATCTTTATTACATTGAAATTATAATAGGTATACGTTTTCCCATAAATCTCTCATTGTAAATGATCATCAAACGTTATTATCTTTTTTTATTAAATTTAAGAGTTTTGAATTATTTTTTTAACTAATTTACAAAAGAGGAAATATATTTCGTTATGTTTTTTTTTAAATTTCCTTTATTATGTGTCTTACCATACACCTTGTCTATTTTATTATGAAATCTAGACGGCGATAGTATGCAAGCGCTTCACAGCTTAGTCATAACCGGTTTTATCTGGATTCCAATACGTGGATCACATGTTGGCTAGGATGTCAGAAATATATAATATATGCAACCTATTATAATCTTTGGCCCCATTGTAATAAGCATTATAATTGTATCAACTGTTGTTTTTAAAATACAGGACTGTTTCCTATTTTATGATTTGCATTGGATATTATAATTTAAATTTGTTTGAGAATAATTGTATACGAGATGGCGTAATGACTATGTAAATATTTTATTTCATCTTACTATGGTGACGATACCTGTGTTGTAAAAATATCATTACCGTACGTATTAATTCGTATTATGATTTAATCGGAGCCATTATTACGACATACAAACGGACAAGGCCACGTGCCTTCCGGTTTAATCTCAACTGCATTCAGCTTTGTTTTTAAATAAAGCATTTTTATTATCTACAATTTTGCATTCATGCTATTTTACATAATATAAAGAAATTACATCCGTTATTACGTATTATATGTAACTAATATAATAAAGCTGAAAGTTTAAACACGCTTGCTTACGTCTACCTGGGCGATTAGAAAAAAAAACTTTGTAGACTATATATGTATATACTAACATTGTAAATGCGAAAATATCTCTGTCTGTTTCCTACGGCTAAACTATGGAATCGATTTTAATAAAATTTGATATGAAGCTTCTTGAACCCCAAGTTTTTTATACCTATCACCTGATCCCTCTGTAGTAGACTAGTGTAAAACAGCTCGGACCATCTCGTAGTAAATTTTTAACATTTAACTGTTAAACATACGTTAATTTATACTGGTGGTAAGTAGACGTAAATCAAAAAAGTAAAAAGTAACAGCCATTAAACGTCCCACGACTGGGCGAGCCTCTCCGTTTAAGAAGCAAGTTTATTCCACCACGCTTCATCGCAGATTAGTGAATTTGTCATTCTGCCAGATATTTACGAAACAATAAGTCAAAATCGTTTCATTAACGGTTGAAGAGACTTTCCAACATTGGAATATTTACGGTGACTGATATGAGTTCATAAACACTTCGAAGCCAATTACTCTCTTACAGCTGCGAATTGAGCAGCTAGTATTAATATTAAATCAAGGACATGAAATACAGTTACAATCACCAAAAAAAATCAATGTAATGTAATTTATTATGTGATAGCAAATAACGAAATGCACTTTTAATTCACCTTGACAGAAATGCGTTTTTTAATATTGATAAATTAAAAAATTTATATCTTTTATATAAATACTAGTTCTCGCCCGCGATTTCGCTCGCGTGTGAGGGGGAGAATTAAATGATGATCGTTGAGTAGTTTACACGTGAAAACGTAACAAACAAATAAACAACCAAACTCACTTTTGCATTTATAATATAAGTAAGGAAGATACATTATAAAGCATTAAATCCGTAACACAATAGCTGACTTTTTTTTTTACACACTTGCGTTTTTTAAGACTGATTAACATATTTACTTATTTGTCATTACCGTCGTTTGTATTCATATAACAGTAACAGCCTGTGAATGTCCCATTTCGGGGCTAAGGCCTCCTCTCCCTTTTGAGGAAAAAGTTTGGAGCTTATTCCACCACGCTACTCCAATGCAGGTTGGTAGAATACACATGTGGCATAATTTCAATGAAATTAGACACATGCATCCTCACGATGTTTTCCTTCATCGTCAAGCACGAGATGAATTATAATCACAAATTAAGCACATGAAACATCAGTGGTACTTGCCCGGGTTTGAACCCACGGTCGTCGGTTAAGATTCACGCGTTCTAACCACTAGGCTTCGGCTAAGATCTCGGCTTATTTGTTAAATTTTTCAAATTCAAATAAAGTATTTGTTAAATTTTCGTATTGTTTAATAACTCACCTCTCACACGTAGGGGGCAAGTGACTCCTATCCCCCGCCACCACTTTCAACATAACTAAGAGTACACTTAACACAATCATTGTCAATATGGCACTTAGCTACTTAGAACTAATATAACTATATTTGAATAAATAAAGGAACTATTGTATTATAATTAATAGTTTTGTGTCACTTTGGTTTATTACGTGTTTACGTGTTTAGGTAATTGCAAAGGATTTTGAAGGGCTTGCTTCTGAAGGGTAGGTAGGTCATTCTGGGCGGTATTTTCGTGGTTGGTAGGCTTCGTTAGGCGCACATTTGTGCCGGATTCTGAAACAAATAAATATTTATTATTTATTATTATTATTATACGAACGAAAGTCTAATGATATTTTATTTTATTTTTATTTAAACAAACAGTATAGTGTAATATTAAATAAATCAATTAATTCCAGAACGTTTATTATGGTTGCTACTTAAAATTAGTACAAAAATAGTAGTACGTAGAGAAAAAAAAAAACAATAATTACAATCTGGAATACAAATCAATTAAAATTAAAAATATAAAATATAATCGCTGCCGTATTTTATATAACTTTGCCTATATTCAGGTCCCAGTACATATGTTATATACTAGAACAAGATAACAAACAGATTAGTTTCGTATTATTACATTGATTAGTTCGATGAACTCGAATCTTACATTTTGAAAAAGGAATACTAGATTTTTAAGTCATGAATGATGGAATCGATTCTTATACGTTATTGGACATGACACTTGAGATAAATTTACCTGCTATATAATATACACAATATTATTCTTAGATAAATACACTATGTTTAGAGATGTCTACTGTTTATCTTTTGATTTATTTTCCCCGTCCTTTTATATTATAGATAGGTAGGTAGGCCCCATGAGTGGTCACTACTGCCCTCGATCGGCACCGTTAGAAATATTAACCGCTATTACTGGTGGTAGAGCTTTGTGCAAGCTCGTCTGGGTAGGTACCACCCACTCATCAGATATTCTACCGCAAAACAGCAGTACTTGGTATAGTTATGTTCCGGTTTGAAGGGTGAGTGAGCCAGTGTAATTACAGGCACAAGGGACATAACATCTTAGTTCCCAAGTTTGGTGGCGCATTGGTAATGTAAGCGATGGTTAACATTTCTTACAATGCCAATGTCTATGGGCGTTGGTGACCACATAGCATCAGGTGGCCTATGTGCTCGTCAGCCTTCCTATTCTATATATATATATATATATATATACATATATATTACATAGCCAACGCGCCACCAATCTTGGAAATGTTGTATTTCGTCTGTCCTTAAATAATTAATGAACTATCATTATAGTTAAATAGTGGCTAATTTTTACTTGCTCTGTCTAATTTACGTAATTGTCTGTGGTACGAATTTTGGCGCGAATCAATACCATACATTTGTTTCGCGCCAAATATCCTATGATGTGATTCATACAATTATTACGATGTTTGATATTGTAGTACTAATTCATCACCTCATGCTTTGAAGTATTAATAAAATGATACAAATTCAATTATGGTGCCTTTACACTTCATATTAGAACACACGTCTTTTTATTCCAAAATCTCGAGTTTTAATTGTGGAAATTTACCTACTTTCGCTTATAATTTATATGTACTTGACTTTAGGAGTTATATTTCGAAACTAAGTTTTACACGTGGCACTTTAGTGTGTAGAAAACGTCGCATAAATTCACTTGGTGATGTAAGTCCGTCTGGGTTGTTGAAACGTCATCATATTATATTCTACAGCAATATTTAGTACTGTTGTGTTCCGGTTTGAAGGATGAAAATAATACATAGTAGTTTCCATAAGGAAAACTGATGTTGAAACCAATCTTTTTTTTGTAGAGTTAGAAATAAAGTTTAAGATATAAAACTGTAGGTACTTAATGATTACAGTTAATTTAACCTATCGTAAGAATTATATAATTATATCTGACCAACAATAGTTATAATCGAAGTATTTAATTTAACAAATATAATTTAACCCAACCAAAGAAATTCATGGTTAAAAATATTAAATATATATGATATTTAGTAGAGCTTGGGTATGTTAGTAATAATAATGATTTAATTTATCCAAA